>NW_024081564.1:258169-335281 GCF_003009895.1 Hyaena hyaena | reverse complement strand
TCTAAGTACCTGATGCGTACGCAGGCACACGTACGCACAGTGTGTGTACGTCACTTGTAGGTACCTGATGCGTACGCAGGCACACGTACGCACAGTGTGTGTACGTCACTTGTAGGTACCTGATGCGTACGCAGGCACACGTACGCACAGTGTGTGTACGTCACTTGTAGGTACCTGATGCGTACGCAGGCACACGTACGCACAGTGTGTGTACGTTATTTGTAAGTACTTGATATATACATCATTTGTATATGTCCTTTTAGTCTGATTCAGTTCTTATCCATTTTTCACACAGGCTGCTGTTTTTGCCATCTTAACAAGTTGGCAATATTTTTTTCTTTTTTCTTTAAATCCAAGTTAGTTAACATATAGTGTAATAATGATTTCGGGAGTAGAATGCAGTGATTCATCACTTGCATATAACAAGTGCTCATCCCCAAAGTGTCTCCTCCATGCCCATCACCCATCGAGCCACTACCCCCACTCGCCCCACCAACCCTCAGTTCTAAGGCTTACGGTTTGTCTCCCTCTTTGTTCATCTTATTTCTCCTTCCCTTCCCCTGTGTTCATCTGTTTTGTTTCTTAAATTCCACATATGAATGAAATCATATGATATTTCTCTCTTTCTGATTGACTCATTTTGTTGAACACAGTACCCTCTAGTTCCATCTGTGTTAGCTGCAAATGGCAAGGCTCCATTCTTTTTGATCACTGAGTACTATTCCATTGTGTATATATAAACTACTTCTTTATCCACTTGTCAGTCAGTGGACATTTGGGCTTTTTCCATAATTTGGCTATTGTTCATGTTGCTATAAACATCAGGGTGCATGTGCCCCCTTGAATCGGCATTTTTGTATCCTTTGGGTAAATACCTAGTAGTACGATTACTGGATTGTAGGGTAGTTCTATTTTTAATTTTTTGAGGAACCCCTACCATTTTCCAGAGTGGCTGCACCAGTTTGCATTCCCACTAACAGTGCAAAAGAGATTCTCTTTCTCCGCATCCTCGCCAACACCTGTTGCTGCCTGAGTTGTTAATGTCGGCCATTCTGACAGGTGTGAGGTGGTATCTCACTGTGGTTTTGATCTGTATTTCCCAGGTGATGAATGATGTTGAGCAGTTTTTCATGTGTCTGTTGGCCATCTGGATTTCTTCTTTGGAGAAGTGTCTATTCATGTCTTCTGCCCATTTCTTCACTGGATTAATATTTTTGGGGGGGTGTTGAGTATAATTTCTTTATGGTCTTTTGGGTACTAACCCTTTACCTGATATGTTGTTTGCAAATTTCTCCTCCCATTCTTGCCTTTTAGTTTTGCTGATTGTTTCCTTCATTGTGCAGAAGCTTTTTATCTTGATGAGGTCCCAATAGTTCATTTTTGCTCTTGTTTCCCTTTGCCTCCAGAGGCAATATTTAATTTTTGTTAAAATACTGTTTTAAGAAAGTGTTGT
The DNA here is from genome assembly GCF_003009895.1 of Hyaena hyaena. Classification (NCBI taxonomy): domain Eukaryota; kingdom Metazoa; phylum Chordata; class Mammalia; order Carnivora; family Hyaenidae; genus Hyaena; species Hyaena hyaena. The sequence continues at coordinate 333,828 of NW_024081564.1, read as the reverse complement.
GGCCAGTGATGGATCATTTTTGATGTTTCATGCTTAATAATTGGACAGAAAAATTTGACTAGCTATGGGCTCCAGGCGAATTTTGAATGGCCAGCAGTGAGCTCACTGACATGGACGTACTTGTTGGACAGCACTGTTGCTCAGGATGTGCAGGACAGTGTCCAGCCTGCCGATCCCTGGGCCCCGTGTGTCTAGATGGGAAGGTGTTTGGGGGACTTCTAGGACCTTCCCAGCACCACACTTTGAGATTACCTCATTTGGATGGAGACCATGGGCTACGGTAGTGAAGTATCACCCAGTGCAGCCTACAGCCCGTCTACACCCACACTGTGGGGGTGGAGACCGTGGGCGACGGTAATGAAGTTTCACCCATTCCAGGCTCCAGCCCGTCTATACTTGGAGCAGTCACTTGCCAGATGCTGGTTTTACCCACATCTCATGATGTTTTTCTTAAGACCCCTTCTCTTCCTGCCCGTCTGTCCTGGTCCTGTATCAGTGGGTCACTGATGGTGAGGATGTGCCCCCAGCAGGTGCCCCCAGACCCTGGACAGCTGTCTGTGGTTGGGTATAGAATGCAGCACCAAAGGGCTCTGCTCAACTCTGATCTTTTCGATGACTTTTTCCTATGAGAGTCCTGCTTTCCAGAAAGAGCCAGCTGTCTTTGTTGTGTTTCTGGCCCCAGGGGCCATTGCGTTGAGGGGTTTCTGGTGGCCTGGAGATGAGGACCCCAAGCAGCGTGCTGGGCACAGGCGAGTGTTTCTCAGGGAAAGGCCCCTCTGAACACCTACCGAGTTTAGCTTTGAAGGGATGGCACTGTCCGGCTGGGGCGGGCGTGCAAGCCAGAGCTCCCAGCTTTTACTGCAGATAAAGGAGTGAATAAATGTGTGTGACTTGTCATTTGGTAACTTCCAGCTTCAAACGGCCTGTCTTCAGGCCGTGGCTGCCTTCTGCCCCGCCCCGTGCAGTGCGCCTGGCGCCTCTCCACGTCCCCCTAAGCTGGTGGCAGTGCTGCCTCACGGGGGGTTTTGTGCTCAGTTCACACTGGATTTCAGGCCTGAGGTGGGAAGGACGTGGAGGCCACACGGGTGCTAGTGAGGGGCCTGGCCTCCCGTGCCCTGGCTGGTCCCCAGGCCGCGGGGCCAGCGGCCACTCAGGCTGCCACACCAGCTGCTGACCGTGGACCCCGGGCAGACTCTGCCTGAAGCCCTGCGTGGCCCCTGTGGGCCATGCCACCTTGCGCCCAGGGCCTGTGGGCTCCGCGCCACCCGGTCTGCCCCCCCCCCCGCCTGCCCCACATGGCCCCGACCGTCGGTCCTCCTCCCCACGTCCGTGGTCTCGTATGGACTGTGGATGTGATTATTTTCTGGGCAGATAGAAGCTGTTTGCAGATTGTCTGAGTAATTAGTGGACAGTCACCCACACGGACCCAGAAACTGGGCTGTGAGGTGTGTCTTCTCTTGCCGAGGTGCTCTCCCCGAGTCACCCCAGGGTACCCTTGAGTCATGGGAAACCTGAGAAATCCTCGACGTTTTGTACTTAAAATATGTGTGTTGTTTCGTGGCCTGAAGGTATTTCTGTACATTCACAGTCGATAGTATAAAATTGCACATGTGACTAGGGGAAAATCCACCATTTCTAGTTTATTTTTTACTTAAAAATTTTTTTTAAACATTTATTTATTTTTGACTGACAGAGAGAGACAGTGTGAGCAGGGGAGGGGCAGAGAGAGGGGGAGACACAGAATCCGAAGCAGCTCCAGGCTCCGAGCTGTCAGCACAGAGCCCGACGCGGGGCCCGAACCCACGAACCGTGAGGTCATGACCTGAGCCGAAGGCGGATGCTCAGTTGACTGAGCCACCCAGGTGCCCCTATTTTTTATTTCTAATTTCACTTTGAACTCTCTTGATTTTCATTTTCTCTCATGTTCCTTCAAGTAAGGAGTACCCTTTGGAGAGTTCTCCGCCAACCAGACTCCACGGGCAGCGAGTCCTCAGCCACGGGCCAGCCGCCGTGCGCTGTGTCCAGTTCTCAGGTGCGCTGAGTCCGGGGCCACGCTTCCCTGCATGCGCGAGGGTCTCTTACCCGCCACCTCGCTGCTGTAAACAGGGCTCAAGAGTCTTGCTTGCAGTTGTCTGGCGCTGCCGGGGTCAGGATGAAAGCCAAAGGTCACCCAGAACGAGGGTGTTGGCGCTTGTGCTGGCCGCTGCTGAGGCCACTGAGGCACAGGGCCCTGGATGGAGGCCTCCCCGGGTCTGCGCGAAGAGCCTGGCAGGGGTCTGGGGGACGGGGCGGCTCCCTCCCTTCCCCCCCGACGGAGCCCTTCCCGCCCGGCCGACCCCACAGCGCCCCTACCTGACGGCTTCTCTGGGTCTTCATTTTTCTGAAGCAGGTTTGCAGGAAGTGGGGCGCAGCTCCCACCCAGGCGGCTCCCCTCTTTGAGCCCTTTTCTTCAGAAGCATGAGTCGTTTCTGGGTTTAAATGGAGTCAGTCCAGGGTGGGGAGGCAGCTTCTGTCTGGGGGCCAGTACCCGCCCCACCGGCCTCCATGACAGTGTCAGCAGTCATCCCCTCAGTTCTCCAAGTGCGCTCATGCCTACGGGTCATCGTTGCTTACAGCTGGGTTTCATATAATCCTCGCCAAGGCATATTTTGAATAACTTTGGGAAATAAGATAACCTACTCTCAACAGTAAAGTATCTTTCTGATATTCAGTGGGCTTGCTTGTGATTATATGATACAGTTGGGTTTGAAAATTACAGGGAGTTCTGTAATTTAGTTCTGCCCTGTTTTAGGGTTATGTTTAAATAAAACTGTTTAGTTGAATAACGTGTCTTAAAAAAATCTGTGGGTGGGAGGCAGGGCGCCCTGGGTTAGGGTACTTCGGGCTCAGATCCCAGCGCCGACTCTTGACTAGCCCTGCCGCCGGGGCCTGCTGCCTCAGCTCCTCCGTCCGGGCCTTCTCTGTGAGGGAACCGGGGGGACGTCCCCTGGTGGACCCTCAGCTCCCCTCTCTGTGAGGGAACCCGGGGGACGTCCCCTGGTGGACCCTCAGAGGGTGCTGGTTGGCTGTGGAGCACATGCTGTTTGTTGTGGATTTTCTCACCGCCTGAGAAGCCCAGCCTCAAGCTGACTACAGCTCTGTGCTTCCCGTAGCGAGGTGCCTCCTGTGCGCTGTGACTTCATAGGCGTTTCTCTTGCTGTTTTTAAGCAGGAGATGGACGATGGCTGGCCTGTGGCTTAGCCAACCACTTGGCGCTGGTCTTCCGTGCTGATCTCACCGGGACACCCACTGTCTTCTCAGGTACAGCGTGTGGGTCTCCTCGTGGTCCTGGGTGTCGACTGCCACGTGCCCTTCCATTCCCTTCAAGATCAGAACGGAATAGAACTAAGGCCCGCATGGAGGCTTCGCGAGCTAGATGGGCCCCGCCACGCCGGGCAGAGGGCGAAACCGGGGCGGCCAGGGCGGCGGGCACTTCTGCCGCAGGGGCGCCGAGGTCTGAGAGCAGAGCTTTTGCAAAGGTCCGGGGGAGGGTGCAGTCAGATCTCACAGACTCGTGACCAAAGCAGGTTCGGAAAGTTAGGAGGGCTTGTCTGCAGACGTTTTCATAAAAGTGACGAGGCGAGGGCGTTTCTAGGTGAGTAGACTCGAGGGGACGGCAGTGGTGTGGGAAGTCTCGCCGGCTCAGTTTCCCGACAGACTCCCGGCCCCCGAGCCTGAGCTACCGGAACTGCCTGCTTTAAGACTCATGCTTGGTACCTGTTTTAGCAACGGTAAAAACCCAACAAGCAAATGCTGCCAGTCCAGGTGCTGACGTAGATGGGTGGGGTGCAGGTGTGGTGTGGGGGGGATGGGAGGTGCAGGCAGGGTGGGGGCTGAGGTCCTCGTGGGGGTGGACTGGGGGGGCGCAGGTGTGGTGGCAGGAAGGGCAGGGCGCAGGTATGGCGGGGGCAGGTGCGTGCCTCCCAGTGTCCTGTGGACGCAGGCTCCCCGTCCTGGCGGTCAGGAGGAGGGCCCCCGTGGAGGGTGCCCCCCAGCCTGCAGCCCGCATTGTGCCCCGCGCACCCTGTGGCTCCTCCTGGCTCGAAACTGTGCCCTGGATGTTCTCGCTAAGGCGCCTGGCGTGTGCTGGTCTCTCTGTTACTCCACGACTGTCATAAATAGCAATTATGTCCAATGGGGACACTTCTCTAAGTGTCTTACTGCAGGAATGATGCTTGTGGCTGAATTAAGATAAGGCAGTAGATACCCGAACTCGCCTACTTGTGTTTTGGGGAAGAGTCATTCTTCACACCCACCTTGTGCAGCTGGTTTAACAGTCCTGTAGTTCAGCTCTGAAAGCGAGTGCTTTCTCTGCACTTGCCGCGGGGAGCAGGAAAATGGGCACCTTCACCTTCATCATCATCTAAGACAAATGAGAGAGGTTTGTTCTGGGTGTTTTGTTGTGGGTAGAATCAGATGCTGAATTCGATTTCCCTCCTGCAGGGTTCTCAGAGGGCACAGGTGGGTGTGCCTTCTGGTCTGAAAACCAGAGATCAAGGTTGCGTTGGATTTAGTAGGGGCACTGATGTTGGTGCCGTGGCTCTCAGAACGCCTTCTGTGGAAGGCGCTCACGTTTGTGCCGTGGGACCTTCTGTCCCACCTTGTACAGCACCCGCCTTGGAACTCCTGCCCCTGGGTCAGCAAGCGCTGGGCACGGAGCAGACGGGGGGTGTGCCCGAGGCTGAGGGCTGTAACACTGAGACTCTGGGGCCAGCCACTCCAGGAGATTAAATTGAATTAATATTTTATTAAGTAATGCAGAATTGCATAAAAACCAGTTCTTAATAAGGTAGAGTTAAGCTGAGAACCTTTGTTTCCTGGTGTGCAGGTCTCCGTCCACTGGAGCTCAGCCACGCTGTCGGTGTCTGCCTTCCTTCTCCGTGGTGTGGGGACCACACACCCGGCCGTGGCTGTGGCCGTGGCTCCGGGGAAGGAGAGGACTCAGATGTGTTTGTGTCCTGGTCATTCGGTTCTGAGGCTTATCTCCCCAGCACGCACAACGCAGGGACATCGGCCACCCCGGGGGGAGGTCGTCCACGTGGTGCAGCGAGCCGGCCCAGTGTGCAGCCCAGAACTGAGCAGGTCAGCCTGCGCCCCACATAGGCGCGCTGGCCAGCGGAGCTGGGGTCCCACGCGAGGCCTGGAGGTCACAGCTGCCTGTGTGCAGGGGGAGCTCGGGGAGAAGGTCGTATGGGGGTTCCCGCAGTTCTCATTCGGAGTCAGAGAGGTTTGTCCCTCGGCCCCGAGCTGCCGCCTTGGGCAGGCTTGTCGGCCCGGGACACGTGGGCACCAGCAGAGGGCGCCCCTGTCCTGTCTGCAGTGGGAGTGCTTCTACCTTCTTGGGTGACTCAGTGGGCCCTGTCTGGGCGCCCAGGCTTGGAACAGCATTTAGTGGTGGGAGGGACCGGAGGACGGAAGGAGGGCGTCCCCACGCGGCAGTGGGCGACCGCTTAATAGGGAAGAAGGACACCCAGCTAGACGGTGGTGACGTGGCCGTGTGTGTCCCTGCAGCCTGTGGGAGGAGGGAGGCGGTGGTGGAGGGAGCCGCTCGCTCAGCCGGAATTGCAGGTGCACCCGCGGGTCCGGCCCGACGGGGCAGAGCTGGCCGCCCACCTGTGGCGCCCTTGCCCTGGGTCTGCAGCCGGGACGCCAGCGGTGGCTGTGGGCCCTGAGACACGCCGACCGCCAGTGAACGCTCCGGGGCCCCTCTCCGGTGGCGGTTCCAAGCCTGCTCCCCCGCCGCCCCGCAGTGGTGATGTCACCCGCTCACAGGGCCTTAGTCCTTCTGCTGAAACTGCCACGAGCCGCCACCAGGGGGCAGCAGCGCCTGTGCAGCTGAAATTCTGGCTGGGTGGCCGCGGTCAGAACTGCAGTCTCTGCTCCTCATGAATCTCTCCCGCTTCCCCATCTTTCTCGTGTTGGTTTGACGGCGGGGGGGATGTGAGCCTGCAGTTCAGGGTCTCCTCTTCGGGGGTCTGGCCGCAGCAGGAACGTCCACACGGTTGTGGGGGCTCCGTGCCCGTCCAGGGAGGTGGGTGCCACGGCCGGGCTGGGTCCCCGGTGCGCTGCTCGCCTGGGGCCCCTCTGCGCAGTCCCGGGTGGTGTGGGATGCGGGGCCTGCGCCGGACGACAGCCTCTGCGGCGCAGGGTCACGGGGGCCACGGGGCCACGCGGCCTGGCACTGGGTCTCTAGCCCCCCGGGTTCTGCCCCGCCCTCTCCGTCCCCACTTCTGAAGGCGACCGGTTTTCATTTCTGAAACCGCCCGCGCCCACCAGGGCCACCTGCCCCTCCTTTCCTTGGGCTCCTGTCGTGAGAGCGGCAGGTGGCCGCAGGGTCAGGCTGGCTTTAAGACGCCTCCCCGGGGTGACCACCTTTGTCAGTAGTCGCGGATGGGGCGTGTGTGAGCAGGTGCCGGACGGGAGGAGCGGCTGGCGGGCGGGTGGGGTCCCGGGCCCTCCGTGGTCAGCGCGGAGCTGGGTGCACGGACCGCTGCCCCACTGACCACGTGTGTGTTTGGGGAGAGGTGCCGCGTGGACGCCCAGCCCTGCACATCCCGGCTCCTGTCTAGGAGGGCAAGGCGCCCCGGAGATCGCGCCCCTGACCCGTCAGCGCAGTGGCCCGGCGTTCCCACCGCCCGACGTGAGGACCAGGCCCCTGCCGAGCGGCGACTCGCTGCCTGCGGGCTCAGGGCGGTGGTGGGGGTGACACAGGTCGGGGGTCCCAGTGGCCCGAAGCACAGACTGCACTTGTCATCGTAGAACTTCTCTCTAGGGGTTTTGGATTAGAAGTGAGAAGCAGGTAACCACTGTTTCTCGACCATGTTTCTTTTCAGCCGTGGCGTGTGCGCTCCTCTCTGAGCGGCACATTCGACAAACGGTTCCCACGGCCTGTGGTGCGGCCCCGGTGGCGAGTGTGTGGCCAGCAGGGGCCTAACAGGCCGTCCCGTGGCACCTGACCCTGTGCAGTCAGCCCCGTGACTGCTCCCTTCAAGGCTGGAAGACCAGCAGCTCCTTAAGATGCATTATCGTGAAGTCCACTGACTTTTTTTTTCTGTTTTATATTTTTTTAATGTTTATTTATTTTTGACAAAGAGACAGATCATGAGTGGGGGAGGGTCAGAGAGAGAGGGAGACACGGAATCTGAAGGAGGCTTCAGGCTCCGAGCTGTCAGCACAGAGTCCGACGTGGGGGTCGAATCCACAGACTGTGAGATCATGACCTGAGCTGAAGGTGGATGCTTAACCGACTGAGACCCTCAGGCGCCCCTGAAGTCCACAGATTTCTATACATTTTATAAGTTTCTGCATTTTTTTCTTCTTTTAAGACACAAATTCAAACGTAATTTTGAGCTTCCTGTTTTATTTTTCCTTTTTTAATAGTTTATTATCAAGTTGGTTTCCATATAACACCCAGTTCTCATCCCCCCAAGTGCCCCCCTCCATGCCCATCATATGTTTTAAATATAAGTTTTTGGAATCCCTACATCACAAACCACGTTAAATCTTCAAATGAGGTAAAAGTCTCCTTCTTGGCCTTTGGTTTCACTGGTGTCCCTGTGGCCTGGCCATTTATTCCTAGAAGCTGCACTCGGCTGTGCCGCATGAAGGTTCCAGGTGCCCCTCTGTCTCCCATTAGGTCATGACGGGGCAGTGAGCACCGTGTGCTGGAGTCACAACGGCAGGTGGCTGCTGTCGGCCTCCCTGGACGGGATGCTGAGGGTGTGGACGCTGCGTAGGGCGGAGCTGGTGCTGTGTGTGGTAAGGGGCGACGGCGGGCCGGGACTTCACCGTCACCACGCGTGTCACAGGCTCACAGAGGCTCAGTAGTGCCTTCTCGGGCCCCAGGCTCTTAGCCTAACTGGGAGGCTGGGGACCGGGTGAGCCAGGGATACACCGGAGCTCCGACAGTGGCTGACGATGAAGTGTTTTCTCAAACACGTGCGTATGTGTACCTGCCCGCGTACCTAACGTGCACGTACACACAGTACGTGTGAGCATCTAGATGTGCTTGGGGGTGAGCGCCTGGGGAGGGGGAGGCAACCCGGGAGGGAGGTGCCCCTCTCACGGCCAAGATGGGAACAGGGTAGCGGGCTGAGGAGCCCGCAAACCGCAAGTTGTCAAAGATGTGGTTTGCTCACTTCCTGGGAGTCTGTCATAAGGGGGGTCGAATCCTAGGAGACTGAGCGGGAGGGAGGCGCGTCGGACCTGGGGCCCTGGGTCGGGAAGTTTGGCAGCAGGCGGAGGGGACGCACCTGTTTTAGGGCTGTTGACACTCTTACCTCAGGCGGCTGAGATGCAGCCTGAGGGCGGACCCCAGGCTATGCCGTGGCCACAGTTCTGTCTTTAATAAAATCCTCGCTATTCATGTGCTCGCTGCCACGTGTCGGTCTCATTTTAAAGTTTTTAAGTGGCCAGAATTCAAGATACTTGCTCCGTGGAACCTCTTTTAGAAGTAGTCAGAGAGGGGACAAAATTGGAAGCAGGTTGACGCTCTGTCTGAACACGTGGGGTAGACGTGTGGGGCTGAGACGAAGACTGTCGTGTTTCGAGCGGCGGAGTTCCGTGGTAAGGCCTGTTGCGTCGGCGGCCACTCCCCGTCTGCCTTGCAGGGCAGAGCCCTGTGTCCGAAGCCCGTCCGCTGCGCACAGTTTTACTACATGGACACTTTCATACTGTCTTCTGCCGGCCCTGAACTCCAGCTCCTGAAGTACCACATCGACACGAGCAAGGACGAGAGAAGAAGGTACGTAGCCTCCTCTGCCGGCTTCCCTCTCGGCGGGGACGCGGGGTTCCAGGGCTGACGTGTGTGAAACAGGTGTTTCCGGTGGTGAATGTTACGTGATCGCCTCCTGGCAGGCTGCTGGCCAGGGCCTGGTGACCGGCCTCTCCCCGCCCGGGGCCCGACGTGCGGCCCCGCTCACGGGGCCCAGGGCGGGTGACGACAGGCTCCGGGGCTTCGGAACGTGGAGTTCTCACCTTTGATGGCTGTTGTGCGGGACGATTACTGCTGTGTTTATGACGAAGTTGGAGATGAAACGTTTCCCACACATGCGTGTGCTGAGTATTTGTACTAAATGCCTGTTTAGCTACACCTCCTTTTGGTCAATATTAACATTTGTTTGTTTCCAAAGTTTTTAAAGAAATGAAAGTTATAGGGATAATGAGAGGCTGCCTTTCCAGAGCTTTCCCTCCCGTTCCCTCTGCCCCCCAGGCCCCCGCCCCGCTCACCCGGGTGAGTGTAGCACCACCGGGCCCGGTGCCACTGGCTGTACTCCCTGTGCTGCACTCTGTCCCCGATGTGGGTTGTATGAATCTGTTTGTGTTTCATCGTTGTTTTGCTTTGAGATTCCACTCGTAAGTGAGATCATATAGTGTCTCTTCTTCTCAGACTTATTTCACTGAAATTCCAGTTTGTGTTCTTTCTTGTGCCTGAGTAACATTCCGTTTGTGTGGTGTGTGTGTGTGTGTGTGTGTCTCTCTGTATGTGTCTGTGTGTGTGTCTCTCTATGTGTCTGTGTGTCTCTCTGTATATGTCTGTGTGTATGTGTCTCTCTCTCTGTATGTGTCTGTGTGTGTGTGTCTCTCTCTGTATGTGTCTGCGTGTCTGTGTGTCTGTGTATGTGTCTGCGTGTGTGTCTGTGTGTGTGTCTCTCTCTCTGTATGTGTCTGTGTGTCTGTGTCTCTCTCTGTATGTGTCTGCATGTCTGTGTGTCTATGTGTATGTGTCTGCGTGTGTGTGTCTGTGTGTGTGTCTGCGTGTGTGTCTCTCTGTATGTGTCTGTGTGTGTCTCTCTCTGTATGTGTCTGCGTGTCTGTGTGTCTGTATATGTGTCTGCGTGTGTGTCTGTGTGTGTGTGTCTCTCTCTGTTATGTGTCTCTGTGTCTCTATATGTCTGTGTGTGTGTGTCTCTCTCTATGTGTCTGTGTTTGTGTGTGTCTCTCTATGTGTCTGTGTGTGTGTGTCTCTCTCTGTATGTGTCTGTGTGTGTGTGTCTCTCTCTGTATGTGTCTGTGTGTGTGTCTCTCTCTGTATGTGTCTGTGTGTGTGTGTCTCTCTATGTGTCTGCGTGTGTGTGTCTGTGTCTGCGTGTGTGTCTGCCTGTGCACACGTGCCCACTGTGTCCCCTCACCCGCCCATCAGTGGACAGGGGCGTCTTCCATGTCGTGCTGTTGGGACTTGCCTCTTGCTGAGACCCTGGTGGCCGCGACCCATCCGTGGTTCTGGACTTGCTGTGTCTCTAGGTTTCCATGTGACTTTACTTAGTGTTTAAGTGCAACACACCTTTCATAGTAATCAGAATTATGACGGCACAATTATGATTGTGCCGCTGTCACGAGATTTTATGCGGTGGGAGCATGACACACATCTTCACCTGTCCTCTCCCACCGATCCCGGCTTCTCCCGACTTGCCGAGGGTCTCCGGGTGCTGTGCTGGGTTGCGGTGCGCCTGTCTGGAAGCGGGGCTGTGGGGGGCGCGTAGGGGGTCTTCACGCTCTTCTCCGTGCCCAGCAGCGAGCTGTATGCATGCGGCGCGCATGGTGAGTGGGTGCAGGCCCGTCGTCCTCTGGGGGCGCCTCCTTCCTGCAGGGGGTGCCGTCTTCCTTCCTGTAACTAAGGGCCTGATTACGGTTCTCCCGCACACCCTGAGCCACCTGGAGGGGCCGGGGGGCGTTCATCACAGGGTGGGGGTCCCCACCGAGAACTGCCCAGCGCCCTCCATTCTGCTGCCTCTCACTTTATGAGTCAAGGTGGCTGCCGTAGCTACAGGCATCACATCCGTATTTCTTACAGCGAGATGCAGGGCCGACTTTGCTGGAGGCTGCAGGCCACAGGGACCGTCAGAGTGTGTAAACAAGGCGAATTGCGGGGAGACTCACCTCTGCAGCACATGGGGGGGTCACCCCTGCATCAGCTCGCCTGTGCTTTGGAACTTGTGGTTTGCACGAGCCGTATTTCTGCACTTTGAGCTCAGGGTCTGGCTTGCAAGTCACTGTGGGATCTGTTTCACCCCCGTTGTGCCCACTGGGAGACGTGTGGGCAAGTTGTCAGTTCGGTGGCCTTACTGGGTCGCTTTTTAGTTGTGGATGGAGGAGCCCACGTGGCACACGTCCCAGATCTCAGCTGGGAGAGTGGCTCCCTTCTCGGTCAGGCCCAGAAACGTGTGCTAAGGCCACGATGGATTTGGATCAGGTGTGACGGACCCCTGAGCAGAGCGTGGGTCCTGGGGCTGGACAGACATGCAGCACAGAGGGCCCTGGTGGCATCACCCTGTGGCCTTCCCCGTGCACACTGCCTGGCACGCACTCACCCTCAGCCCGTCCCGGAGATGCCCCGCAGGCCGCCCGGCCCCTCCCCCAGCCATGCGCAGTGTCACAGGGAGAAGCCAGGGCAGGGGAAAGCGCCCATCGCAGGTAGGAGAAAGGAAGACGCGTGAGCCGCTGGTCCTTCGTGCTTACTGAGTGAAGCTTGTCAGAACCGAGCGGAGGTCCTGCCTGCCCTGGGTGGATTCCCCGGATTACCTGTCCCGTCTCTACATCCGCCTCTAGCCCACATCCCACACCTGTCGTGGGCGCCCACACTCTGTCCCCTGGGCTGCAGCGTCACGCACCTGCTGCCTTTCGCTGGCGAGTGTTGGGGGCCGGCGAGGAGGAATGAGGGCTGCTGGCTGTTGGGAGCCCGGTGCGCCTCGTGTCCTCGCGGGTTTGGTAGTGCAGCCAGGGCGTGGACGTGGCCTTCACGCCGTCCTCCCGCGCTGGCCTTGCACGCGCTCACGTGCTCCCTGGTGAAAGGCGCGAGCCTCCAGCGGGTGGTGGTGCGCAGCCCGGGCAGCCTCCCCTCTGTCTGGGGGGGAGCCCAGGCCTGTCGCTCAGGCTGCAGCGTTTCATACGTGTAGCAGCGCCAGCTGGAGGTGGCGACTCTGGAGCGGCCGAGGCTCCATGGAGGGGACTCTGGACCTTGCACAGGCTGCAGGCATGGGCACCTCCCGGCAGAGCTGCCTGGTGTTCTGGAAGGCCGCGGGCCGGCCCCCGGTGCACGCCTGTTCTCTGGGAGCAGAGACGGAGATGCTGTGCGCCCAGCAGCACGCTGTTCCTCCCCCTCTGAGCCTGAGGTCGTGGGTGGCCCGCGATGCCCCCGGAGTGCTGTGCCTCGGACAGGAGCCCCTGCACACCCCCACTGCCCGTGGCCTCAGCGCGCGTGTCCTCTCTTCCCCGGCACCCGCTGCTCTTCCTGAGCTGCGTCTCCTGGCCCGTGCTGTCCATGGAGCCGAGCACGGCTCTCCCTCGGAGCCGCCGCTTCCTGCCCGTTACCTGCCCCCTGTCAGCAGGGATGCGCGGTAATTTATGGGGTCTGTGCACGTCACTGAGCTTTCCTACACACCTCCTGTGGCTCCGCCCCGTCTGTCCCCTGAGCCCCATGCCTCCACCCCAGCACCTGCTCCCCAAGTGACCCCTCTGGGTGCCCGTCCCTGTGCCGACCCTGATCAAGGCCCCAGGCTCCCGCCCGACCTTTCCCCGCCTTTCCCCTCAGCCTCCCAGCAGCTCAGACCCCGAGCACCACCCGCGCCCCCTGCCCCTTTGCCCCATCACCGACCTGAACCTGCTTGGGCTAGTCCTTGCCCAGCTGGGCCGGCGGCCGCTGTCTCCCCTCCGCCCCCCCACGCCCTCCCTAGGCCGAGATCACATCCTGAGATTGCCAGCAGCTTCCTTGCCTTTAGGGGATTGTTGTTAGGAATTGTTGAGGCCAAATGTTCATTAAACCAACTGCTGCTTATGTTACCGTTTAGAAGATAATAAGAACATGTTTAAGTGTAAATATAGATAATTTATAATGGGGCGGATGTCTCAAGTATACATAATTATTTTAGAATTAGGAGAAAAATTTGCTTTTTTGAAGGTAGGAATGAATTATTTTGGGCTTTGTATATTGATATTTTTTCATGAAGTTCTCCTAAATGAAAAGCTAGGGTTTCCTAAAGGAAAATTAAGGTAGCTGACTTATTTCTTTGACGTTACAAAGTATAATCATTAAGTGTTATGAAAACTTTCTTCATATTCAATTTCTGAAAAAGTTATATTTATTTTGAGAGAGAAAGAGAGGACACAAGCAGGTGAGGGGCAGAGAGAGAGACGGAGAGAGAGTCCCGGGCAGGCTTCATGCTACAGCACACAGCCTGATGCGGGGTTCGAACCCACCCCCGAACTGTGAGATCATGACCCGACCGAAATCAAGAGTCGGACGTTTACCCGCCTGAGCCACCCAGGCGCCCCCTGTCCAGGGTTTAAAGCCCAGCAGGCTTCACTGTAGTGGAGGGAACATAGAGTTCAAGTGTCTTGTTTCCCTTTCAGATACAGACAGAAGAGCAGCTGCAGACCTGTTTTCAGGCTTCCTACAGCTGGTCCAGCCGAGATCACCAGTTCATCCGCCGTGAACGACTTTTATTCCTGTATCCTTGTCTCTGCTCACAGTGTTTTCACATCCCGAGCACCGTCCGCCTGGCAGAAGTGTCTGCCCGGGCCGGGGCTCCCGGCGCTGGGCTGGGGGCCCACGGCTTCGGCATTGATTGTGTGTGTGGCAGTTTCATCTCCATGGTGAAAAGGAGCATTAACAGTGGATGCAACAGCATGTGACCTACAGAGGGGTGACCTAGCCGGACTTTTCTGATCTGTCCGCGGTTTATTGAATATGTAGTAGTTTCGTACTTTTTAGAAACGAGCGGGTACACTTGCTGCGGACCTCCTCTGCAGACTTCCTTTGCTTAATTGGACTTTGTCCCGCCTCTGTGGAGGCTGGTGAAAGTTACAGCAGTAACTGTTGAATATGAAATTGAGTCCAAAAGTTTTTTATTTTTTAATGTTTATTCATTTTTGAGAGACAGAGTGTGAGTGGGGAGGGGCAGAGAGATGGAGTCCCAGGATCTGAAGCAGCTCCAGGCTCTGAGCTGTCAGCACAGAGCCCGACGCGGGGCTCAAACCCACGAACTGTGAGATCATGACCTGAGCCGAAGTCGGACGCTTAACCGACTGAGCCACCCAGGCGGCCCTCATTCCTTTCTATTAAAAAGCATTGATTTTGATTTATTTACAAGCAAAGTTCTGATCTTTAGGAATTCTTCTTATAAAATTTTAATTTATTGAAAGTCCCAAGTTAGAGTTTTTTGAATGTACTAGGAGAGAGGGGCGGGGACAGGGCTGTGACCACGCCTCTGGAGCCTCGGAAAGTGGCCCTGTGTGTCTCCTGGCGCCCAGAGGGAGTAAGGGCATGAACGGGCCTGCTCGCTCCCTGGGGCGGGCTGCTGAGGGGACTTAGCTCCCTAACTGCCCCGCAGATCTGGTGCTCACAGCAGGCCGGGACAGGGGCGTGGAGGCGTTCGACCTCAACGCGGGCCGCAGCGCAGCCGTGATCGCGGAAGCCCACTCACGGCCCGTCCACCAGATCTGTCAGAACAAGGTGAGTTTTTGACCGTGTGCCGTTTGTAAAATTGTGTTTATGTATTTAACAGGTACAAGCGGATGATGCAGTTGTGTACCAGTTTGCTACCAAACTCAATGCTCGTTTTTAGTCATTAAGTTCTCCAAGCCTCGATGCCTGACCTTGGAAGATATTTTAATATCATGTTAAATGTTTTCGTCCTTTTTTTAAATTTTATGGGCCCATTTTCCAGCTTTACTATAACACATTACCACTTACTGGATGTCCCCGGCCCTCCCGGGGTTGAGGGACGGTCATGCACTTCGCGCAGGAGCACGAAGCAGCCTTCAGGGACCAGTAGTTTCTCTTGTTTGGACGTGGCTGCTGTGTTGACAGAGAAGTAGCTTAGAACTACCCACAGCTGAGGGTTACAGACCAAGATGACAGGAAGTGCTGTTTTGATGAATTCATTGTCTCATCATTTACTTTAAAAGACACTTTGCTACCCAAAAGGGCATCTAAGAGATTTGTGAGCAAAACTTTTGATTTTTAGACTACAACTGCAGTTTTGATTTTTGGTATATTTGGAATGACCTTCCAAATTAAGGGCTGAACTTATAATGCTTTCTGAAATGTGCATTATGATTTCAAGAGTATTTTTTTTTTAAGTTTTTTAGTGTTTATTTATTTTTGAGAGAGAGAGAGAGACAGAGTGCAAGCAGGGGAGGGGCACAGAGGGAGACAGAATCCGAAGCAGCTCCAGGCTCTGAGCTGTCAGCACAGAGCCCTACATGGGGCTCAAACTCATAAATTACGAGATCGTGACCTCAGCCGAAGTCAGACACTTAACCGACTGAACTGCCCAGGTGCCCCGTCCCCCCAACCCCAAGAGGAATATTGTTTTTAAGTGAAGTCTTACTGGATTGGTTAGAAAGTCTCTGGGGCACCTGGGTGGCTTAGTCGGTTAAGCGTCTGACTTTTGCTTAGGTCATGATCTCTCGTTTCGTGGGTTCGAGCCCCGCGTCGGGCTCTGTGCTGACTGCCAGCTCGGAGCCTGGAGCCTGTTTCAGTCTGTGACTCCCTCTCTCTCTGACCCTCCCCTGCTCACGCTGTCCCTCTCTCTCTCTCCTAGAAATAAATAAAAAACATTAAAAAAAAAAAAAAAAGAAAGTCTCTGTTACCTATATTTTCAACACATTATTCTAAGTTTCCTTTAAGTTTCCGTTTAATAGGGCAGGTGTGGTCTGATCGTCTGCGAAGTTTTGTAGCTGGTTTGCATGCGGAAGGACACAGATTCTGGAGCATGGACTTGCACCCTCCGAGGCAGATGCTGTCCTTCTGGATAAGTGGGTGCTGGAGCCGTGGGTCCAGAGGGAGACCTTGTCTGGGTGTCGATCTGGGCAGGCCTGAGGCTTCCGTGTGTGGGTTCCCGAGAGCCGTCAGTCTGTGTGGCTCCATAGGCAGGGCCAGGAGGTGTCAGTGAGCCCGGGTCAGGGTCAGAGCGTTGGCATGGGGGCCAGGGAGCTCCCAGGGGCGGGTGGCCAACCTGAGGGTCATGCTGCCATCACTTGCTCCCGATTTGTGAGTGTCCTGGTCTCGCGGGGAGGCCCTGTGAAGGCTCCGAGAGGCATCTCGCCCCCAAGGTCTCTGCACCATTGAGTCCTTGGAGGGTCACTTCGTACGTTTCACATTTTGGCTGGAGGTTCCTCCCACTTGCAGACACTGGATGGAAAACACCAGCTTGAAGAAAGGTGTGGAGGAGAGGAGTATTTATCTGTGTCTCCTTCTATTTGTACAAAATCTTATGTAAAAACAGAACGAAGACATTTTAAACACTGCGCAGTAGGCCTCCCAAATGAATGAAGCAATTCCTTTGAAGAATTTTAGAACACTTTATGAGGTTACTAAGATAGCAAACTTTAAAAACATAGTGAATATGAGTCATAGCCGCTGTGTGTGGGACGGTCAGTATCCCGTGTCTTCTGGGAGGGCTGCAAGGGGAGGGGTCGCTCGTCACGGCGGGGGTGGGCAGGGCCGCCTCGTGGTCCTGTGTCTCTTTTGCCAATTTCACCATAAGATCTGTCCAGATTGAGTCTAAGATTGATTATTAGACGTTATGTAATTCTACTTTTAAATGAATTTGATAATCGAGCCACGTTTAAATGATTGTGAGCCTAATATCTGTCTTATTTTTTAGGTGTTATGATTTGTTAAATTCAAGTGCAACTAAGTGAGATGTCGATAGGCGACGTTTTGATGTCAAATTTTGGAGGATTGTGACTTGCTGAAGTTGTTGAGTGAAACTTTCAGGCAAAGGCCTTTGACTTTGAGTGCAGATTGGTGTCCCCTTTGTGCCCAGAACAGTCCTCTTGCTTAGAATCTGCTCAGCCAGCATCTGCGCACTCAGCACTCTGCGATTTGCGTCCCAGCTGTTAAGCAGTTCTTTAGTTAGGAAGTGACACGGCAGCGCAGGGGGTCTGGGCCTCTGAACCAGACTGTCAGCACGTAGGTTGTGGGGCTAGGCTTTGACAGATAGCATTTAAAGATGCTTCATGTATCATTCTCTAATTGCAACCTATAAAATTTATCTGAAGGTAAAGATTTCTAAAATTCAAGTCTGTCTCTTGAAATGTTATAAAGTTGTGTACTTAGTTTTTCTATAATTTCTGTGTGTCCTTAGTTAATACAGTAGGTGAGAGTTGACTAATTTTACCAAAATTTCCATTCTTGAGTTAAAATGTTTCAGTATGATAAATGAATTTCAGTGTGATGTTCTTTTATGTTGTGTTACATTTCAAATATTCCTCACCATGCTTTCTGACGCTTGTTACTTTTTGTCTCTAATATATTATGAATTAATAGAAAAACATTTTTTCATTTAATTTTTGAATTTATTCCACATGATTCTTAGTAGAGGTGGTCATTTCTGAGCCTGTCACCACCACCACCACCACCATCACCATCATCACCATCATCACTGATGGGGCTTTAGGGTGATGGTGGGGGTGTCCAGAGCCGACAGCCAGGAAAGAATTCTCGAAGACGTCTTTTGTGCAAAAAAGGTGATTTTATTAAAGCACGGGGACAGGACCCGTGGGCAGGAAGAGCGGCGCTGGGGTGGCGGCGGGTAACTCGTTACTTACCCTCAGGTTGGGAGGAGGTCAGGGATGGAGTAAGTCTCTAAGGAATTCTGGAAGCAAGGTTTCCAAGACCTTGAGCGGCTAGTTGTGTGAGGCGAACGTCTTCATTACTGTTTAGGAAAACCCCAGTCAGGAGACCCTGCGGATGTGCATCAGGGGCCGTAAGCTCGGGCAGGACCGCCTGCATGTACTCGAGGGGGAGAGAGAAAGCAGGTTTGCGAAGGAACTTTTCCATGTTTAAGGAGACTCACAGGTCAGGGTGATGTGAGGCCAGGACTCCCCTGTGCCCCAGCAAAGGGTCCTCTTCGAGGCGGCTGAGCTCCTAGCGGGAGGTCCCTCTGCCTGTTTCAAGGACTCGTCTGTGGGCTGCATGCAGCAGGGAATTTAAGCTTTCATTCGCCTCAGTTTCCCCCATCACCATGGCGGGTGCTTAGCCCCCCTTCCGTCTTGCCGAGGGTGATATTAGGGCTCCAGGAAACGGAGTCTATAGGTTTCTGGAGAAGAGGCTCTGGGTAAGTCTGCCTTTGTCTTGCAGTTTACTGAGTTCTCCGTAAACTGAAGGAGACTCGCGTCCTGCACGGCTGTGACCTCCCTCAGTCAGCCACCCGCTTTCTGTCCTCTCCCCTCTTCCTGGGCGGCCGGGGGTGTTCCGGAAACCCCCCACACACATCCCCCCTGGGGGGGGTTGCTGTTGGCCTGCACTTGGCCCTCAGCTTGGCCCACACTCCCTCCTCAGTCGCCGCCGCCACCACCACCACCGCCGCCACCACCATCGCCACCATCACCACATCACCATCATCACCATCACCACCGCCACCACCGCAGCCGCCACCGCCGCCGCCACCACCACCGATCGCCACCACCACCGATCGCCACCACTGCCGCCACCACCACCGCCGCCACCGCCACCACCATCACCACCATCACCATCACCGCAACCACCACCATCACTGCCACCACCACCACCACCATCACTGCCACCACCACCACCACCATCACCATCACTGCCACCGCCACCACCACCATCACTATTATCATTTTTTGTGTACGGAAAGCAGTTTGTCAACATTGCTCTTATAAGTCCCTATTTCCTTGTTCTTTTACTTGTTCTTTCTTTATTTGTTTCTGGGGTTTATCCTAGAGCCATGAAAACTTCACCTTGATGAAACATGGTGCATCAGATGTCAGTCTGAACTTTTTTTCCATTCGGTTCCAAATTTGTTTTTATTTTTTTTTAAATATTTTTATTTATTTCTAGGAGAGAGAGAGCGTGAGCAGGGGAGGGTCAGAGAGAGAGGGAGTCACAGACTGAAACAGGCTCCAGGCTCTGAGCTGGCAGTCAGCACAGAGCCCGACGCGGGGCTCGAACCCACGAACCGCGAGATCATGACGCTTAACCGACTAAGCCACCCACGCGCCCCTCCAGATTTGTTTTTAAATTGTTTAGGCTGACTAAACTGGAAATGCAGAATATACTTTTGGACTTTTAAATGCAGTTTACTTATAAAAAATAAAGCTCTAGCTTTAAAATAACGTTAAAGACAATTCTTTTAAACTTAACCAGTTTTTCTCATATATTCAAAAGAAGTTATTTCATTTTGCAAAATGATGTAAGGCTGTTTTTCCTGACATCTTGGGATTTTCTTGTTTCCTTTCCTCTCTGTTCCCATTTTGTGGTAAAAGACTGTACGTGTCTGTGCGCAGTACCTCCTCTGTCATAGGGACTGCATGAGGGCATGCAGCTCGTTAAATGGTACTGATTCTTATTTTTTAAATGTAAGTTTATGGAGACCGGGGACATTGCCTTAGAAAGCTCTCTCTTCGCAAAGGCGCCCAGTTTCACACATTCCCTTTGTTCCCACTAGGGTGAAGGTGAGGGATAAATGTCCAAGAATTTGCTGCTTGCGGTAGAGGATCAGAAGCTGAGTTAGAAATTGCTTTCAGAGAAACAGCACCACGGACGTGGCAGTCGTGGACGTGGGTCATATTTGCACGAAGCTGACGATTGTGTCTCACGTGAGATGAGACATGTGACTGCGGTGCTGGGGACAGTGTCCCGGGAGGCGGGGAAGCCGCGTCTGCCTGGGACTGTGTTGTGTCCCACGTCGTCAGGTGGAGCTCGATGTTATGAGGTCGCTCTGCCGCCCCGGGCAGCTGTGTGCACCGGGCCCTCCCTCGCCCCAGGCCCAGGCCTGCTGCTGGCACAAGGGAGCATGTCCGTGTCTCCCTTTCAATCCCTCGGGCTTCCAGTAACTTCTGAGAGGGAATCAGACTCTGACGCAGACTCCGCCGCGCTCCTGTGCCGTCCCATCCGGAGTCCTCACGTGCTGGCGTGGGCCGTCCGCTCTCAGGCTGGGCCCAGGCCCCTCTGTGCCGGAGGCAGCTTCTGTGGGATGCGTCAAGGCCTGGTGACTTTTAGCTCCTTGAGGGGCTCTCGCCAGGGCAGCAGGCGGCAAACCCCGGAAGTTGCCCTGTTGCGCACTTAGAGGTGCGCCTGCTGTAGCTCGTGTGCACTGAGTGTCCGTCCCCACGTGCCGGGCGTGACGTGCTTGGCTGCATGGACTCAGCCCTTCCGGAGCCCCGACTCCGAGACGTGGAAGTGGAGACCGCAGTCCGGTCCCGAGACGCGCCGGCAGCAAACGTGCCCCCAGCAGGCTGTGTGGCCGCCCAGCTCGTGGCGCAGAGCCCCGCGGGAGCCCGTGGTCGGGGAGCCTCCCTGCCGGCCCCTCGCTGCCAGGCCCCCACCCCGATAGCACAGTGGGCACAGTAGTGGTGCCGCCGCTCCGCGTGTGTGACGCCACTGCCAGGCCTTCGGGGGTGACCAAGACGGAATGCCCGGCACCTGCCCCTCTGTCCCCAGCACTCCCGTGGCCTGGACTGTGTGAGGGCTGTATGCACACACATGTACGTACACACGTGTGCATGCACACGCGCGTTTAGGTGTGTGAGCAACGGCGTGTCCAGATATGTGAGTATACGTGTGTGTGTGTACGTGTCTGTATTAGCCTGTTAACTCATTCATCTAATGTTAATTTTTGAGAGAGAGCGAGGGGGGGCAGAGAGAGAGGGACATAGAGAATCCCAAGCAGACTCGCACTCCCAGCACACAGCCTGATGCGGGGCTTGATCTCACGGGCCCTGGGATCATTTCTGAGACAAAATCAAGAGTCGGATGCTAACCGATGGAGCCACTCAGGTGCCCTTAACTACTTCACGTAACTGTGTCTCAGAACAAGTGTGTATCTGGCCCGTCCTGAGCGCTGGGACACGTGCGTGAAGGGGAGAGCAGTGTCCTCACACTTGAGGACTTTGTATCTTCACAAAGAGAGAAGTGGCTTCGCTCGACGTCAGGCACAAGCCTCCTCGGGGGGCCTCTCCGTGGAGGGGACGTGGGCAGCAGGCACACGAGCAGCCGAGGGGCCGGGTGTGCCTCGGGGGGCAGCGCTCAGGCAACGGGCACCACTCATGCCCAGGCCGCTGCTGAAGCCAGGGGTGGGCGTCGGGCCCAGAGCCCCTGACGGGGACGGGCTCGTCGGGATTATTGCAGGTACAGGCGGCCGTCGCGAAGGTGGGGCAGGAGGGTGAGGGGCCTCGCCGACGGCCGTGCTGGTGTGCGTGAGCCGTGTGCGCGGACGTGTGCTGCGGACAGCGGTCCCAGCTGTGCCCCGTGCGCGGCTCAGCGGGGGTGCCTGGCGCTCTGCAAACACGGCTGCACACGTGGTTCTGCGCGGGAGCTCCCACCAGGCAGGCAGGATGGGGAAGCAGGGACGCGCCCCCCAGACAGCAGCGCCAGCCAGTCAGGGCGCCCCCCCCAGGCCTCGGTGGGCCCAGGGGCGGCAGCACCAGCCTCTCCCCTCCCCTTCGCTGCCCGTGTTCCTGGCCTCGCGGGTGGGGCCGTGTCCCAGCGCACGGCCGGCTCCTCGGCCGATGCCCGCCGTGATGTGTCTGGGGCCTGGACCCCGGCTCTGGAGGGACCTGGCTGCTGCCGTCCAGGTGGGACACGGGGTGGCCCCGCTGGCAGTGCTTTGTGGCCCAGGCTTCAGGGGCCGAGGCTGGGGCAGCGTCCTCACGGACACGTGGATCTCTGCCGCGTGCCTGCGTGCAGGGGCCCCTGCGGAGGGCTGGGGGCTGCACTGCGGGGGTGTCCTGTGGCTGCCGGCCGCCGCCGGTGCAGAGCCTCGTCTCCTTGGTGACGGAGCGACCGTTCCGTGTGCCCCCCTCTCTGTTACGAGGTTCAGTGCATTTGCTTTAGGAAACGGCTTAAAGATTCTTCCCCACCGAGTCGCCGCGTGTGCGGTGGCCGCACGGCAGCCGAGTCCGCCGCAGAGTGACGTGGTCTGTCAGCGGCGGTGACTCTTTGGGGGCCGTCGTGGCGCACACTTGGCTGAGAGGTGAGATATTAGGAAAAACAGTCCTGAGGTTTTGGGCGGGAACGGAACTGGTTTTACTTCCTGAAAATAACCCTCTGAACGGTGTGCGAAGGAAGGGGAGCGGGTGTAAGGTAACCGAGGCCCCGGTGTGTCGTAGCTTGTCTTCCTCAACTTCTCTTGAAGTCTGTTCAGTTGCACCACATACACCCCGGTGTTCCAAGCAGCCGGGGACCCGGGGTCGTCAGCGAAAACGTCCCACTTGAGGAGCTCAAGTGTCGTGTTTCCGGTGAAGCATAAAATAGATGGTTTCTAATTTCTTTTCAGCTTCGGCCAGCACAGCCACACCTGTCCCCCTGCCACACATCAGTCCGGCCCTTGCGCAAGCGTCCCGGCGCGCGGTCCCGAGAATGTGCGGTCGCCGCACGTGCTGGACGAGCCCGTCTGTTTAGTTCTCACAGTAACAAGGGGGCCGCGTGCATCAGAAAGCCAGCGCCACGGTTTCCTCTTTTAAAC
Organism: Hyaena hyaena; assembly: GCF_003009895.1. Lineage (NCBI taxonomy): Eukaryota > Metazoa > Chordata > Mammalia > Carnivora > Hyaenidae > Hyaena > Hyaena hyaena. The sequence continues at coordinate 311,356 of NW_024081564.1, read as the reverse complement.
CGTGTTACGTGATTAAGTGGCTGATTTTCATAATGAAAATACATAAATCTTTTATGGTTTATCAATCTCTTTAAAAGTCATAGTGCTTTTTCTTTATAATAAAAACTTGACTATTATATTTTTTCTATGCCTACATAAGATATATGCTTTTTGGTGATGTAAATACATAATGCTAGACAGCTAAATTAATTGGAAAATTAACCATGTAAAGCTTTAACTAGTTTTCTAATGAAAACATATTATCACACAGAAAATGTGAGGTTCTCGGAAATAATGGTCACTGAAATCCATGATTGCCTTAAAATATATTGCTTTATTATCTTTAGATCTTGTGGGGTTTTTTTTTTGAAGAAATGAAATGCCTATGGGTAGAAATATAATTCCACCCTTTCTGTCTCCTTCTTTGGTAACCACGACTGAATTTGGTGTGAGTCTTTCCCAAGGACGTGTTTGGAAATATCTTCTCTGTTGTGTGGTACGTTGTTCTCTTACATAGCAGCAGCAAGCTGTGCATCTCTCTGCTACCTGAGTTTTGTTCCACATTTTAGGTATGAACTTCATCCATTTCCGTGCATTTGTGATGTGCACATTTAAGCCTATAAATTTCCCCTAAATACTGCGTTAGCTGCATCTTCCTGTTTTTAGCATGTGGTATTTTTATTACTTAGCAGTAAATATTTTCTAATTTGCATTATGATTTTTTAACCTAGGCTTTATTTAGATATGCTTTTAGGTTTCCACACATGTGAGCTTGTTTTCTGTAATCTTTTTGTTGCTGATGTCTGATTTTACGGTCTTGCGCCGGAGCATATGCTCTACTAACACTGACTGTCTCCTGGCTGCTGAGATCTTTGTATTTATTGAGAAGCCTGGCTCTCTGGCTGATTTCTATGGGTGTTACATGTGTGTGGAAAGAATGTGCTCTTGGAACGTATCTGCATGGGTGTCTATTGGCCCAACATTATTAATTATATTCAAATTATTCAAGATTTACTAATTGTTTTTGTACTCTTGGTCTCCTTTTTTATTTAGAGAAATGTGATTAATATCTTTGTCTCTATGATTGTAATCTTGTTACTTCTTGCAATTCTACTAATTTTAGCTTTATGTATTTATAGGCTTTATTATTGGCTATATTTATGTCAGACTTCTTATATTTTATAATATTTATAAACTTTTTTTAATTAGGTCTTATTTGCCTTATATCTATTTTCTGGTACTTTTATAATCAGTCTTGCCTTCTTTTATTTAATATATGCTGTTTCTTTCACCTTTCACATTCGGCCTTTAAAAATAATATGTTTTAAGTGGTTTTTTTTGAAATCCAACTAAAAATTTTTTCTTTTTTTAACTTGTTTAGTCTGTTTGCAATTATTGTGATTACTCATACATTTGATCTTATTTTGTGCTTTCTCTTCTATGTTGAAGAAAAAAAACTTCCACTCCATTTATTTATCATGAATTTTCTTTGCTTCATTTCTTCTTCCTTAGCCTCTATTGGACTGATTAAAACCATTTATAACTCTCTTTTTATCCCTGTGAAAGCGTTCAGTTTTTTTACTGGTTAGCTTCAGGAAATTAGCAATATTGGAAGGTACTGTTACTATATAGTCATTTGTCCATCTGCCTTTCTGTCAAACTAGATCTCTGTTTTATTCTTCTCACACTCAGTGCCTTGCGAAGTGCCCAGCATTTAGTAGATGATTTCTGAATGTTTGCTGGATGTCTGTTGAATTGCTGGATGGACCACTAATCCACGTTGAGGTTAGGAGCTGGGTGGCCGTGAGTGGACTCCTGATTCCTCTGTCTCATGTTTGTCACCTGAAATGGGTATAAAATAGTTTATGTCTCATAAGTTTGTTGTGAGGATGAAATGTTCAGTGTTTAGAATGCTGTCTGGTAGAGTTAAGACTCTCTAAGTATTTGTTATTGTTATGGATTTATGTAAATCTTCATTTCCTGTTGGTAACTGAAGAGTCACTTCTAGGTATATGCATATTGTAAGGATAAAAGCTTTCAGATATATTTCATGAAATTTTTCTTAGTAATTTGGATATTCTCGACATGAAAGGGAGATGGACATTGTATGAACCATAATATATTTAGTGTTTGGGGCCAAAAATGGTTCTGTAGATGGAGTGCACTCCATTCCATGAGACCTTTTAAGTCGCTAGAGCACCAGGGGAGGTGACGATCAGATCAGAGGCAGGTCCTTAGAGGGGCCCCGCCTGGTGACACACGCGCCTGATTTCACACAAGCCAGTGCACAGACAGCTGCATCGGGTCTTAGGATTCGATAGTCCGCTGGTTGATAACTGACCTCAAGCCTCGAATGACTTAACAAGGGCATCTTTCAGATTTACTGAAGATGTATTATGATCTGCAATTTATTTTTTTAAACTTTTTTTAAATGTTTATTTTTTTTGAGAGAGAGAGACAGAGTGCAAGAGGGTGAGGGACAGAGAGAGAGGGAAACACAGAATCTGAGGCAGGTTCCAGGCTCAGAGCTGTCAGCACAGAGCGCAACGCGGGGCTCGAACCCGTGAACTGTGAGATCATGACCTGAGCCGAAGTCGGACGCTTAACCGACTGAGCCACCCAGGCACCGCCATGTATACTTTAAAAATTAATTTTGGTGTATTAATATTGTAGTCTTTTGATCTTTTAAAGTACTTTTATAACTTTCAGTAGCGTTTCATATTTGGAAAACATACACCGATAATTCCCAAGGTCAAAGTGTACCATTACTAGTTATCCTTAAGGAGGTTCTTGGAGCCCAGTTCTGAAATTGTTATAAATAAGAACAGAAACTTTGTGTTAATTTCTTACTTTAGATTAGTATCATGTTTATTAACTCAGCCTTTGAAGAACGCACCTTGTTTCTTCCCTGTACAATTACAGGGATCATCCTTCACGACCCAGCAATGTCAGCTGTATAACCTTTTTGCCACCACAGCTGTTGGCGATGGGATAAAGCTGTGGGACTTGAGAACCCTGAGGTGAGGCCTCCCCGGCTACGACTGCAGCTGGGGCCCGGGGCACATGTTCTGTTAAAGCTCCCGGCGCGCTTGGCTTAGTTTCTGTTTCTCCCAAATGGGACAAGGTTGCGGTGAATCTGTTCACACTGACCAGTCTAAGGAAAGTGATTTATACACAGAACAGGCCATGTAAATTTGAAATGTTAAAATAAAAGGTGCTGATCTTTCCTCTGCTGCGTGTGTGACCTGTGGCCCCTGAGAGTCAGAGATGTACAGGGAGGTGATCAGGTGTCATAAACTACGGCTTATACATGTACGTTCCTGCTCTGTAAAAATATACGTATTTGGTAATTATACAGGAGGAATAAACACTAAATTTATGACGTATGCAACAAAATACGAGAAGGGCTTGTGTGTGTATATGCACACCCATGGATTCACAAGGGCAGAATTAACAGTCTTCCCTCTTATCTCCAATCATTACACACACACACAAGCCCCTCCGACGTGAGGCGGGGATGTTCCCCGAGGCTCTGGGACAGGCGCCGGGGCTCTGGAGTCAGGGCTCGGTGTGACCGTGCAGCGCCCCCGGGGCCCAGCCCCATGCGGGTAGCGAAGGCTTTCTTAGGGCGGCCCTGGCCACCCCGGAGAGTGTTGGTGTTGGGCATTTTCTCAGTAAAGCATCGATTCCCTGGCCCACATTACGGCAAACAGTTGCGAGCCCCACACCTCATCAATAGCTGGTGTGGCGCTTAACCAGCCTTGATAGAAGGTTGCGCCTCCCAAAGTCTTCGAATCACTGACACAAGTAGCTTACGATTTTAGAACTTGTTTCTATGTTTAAGGGTCTCTGGAACAGCCTGCTGGCCATGTAAGAATTCTCACGTGAGAGTGTGCTCTCTCTCTCACTGCTGGTTTGTTCGTTGTTGTATAGATGAGCCACAAGTCAGTGTCTTTTTCCTCATTTGTGTTAAAAGTTAAAACATTGGTTTTTTTCCCCTGATATTTCTTCTTTTTCCTGTAGATGTGAACGCCGTTTTGAAGGACATCCGACCCACAGTTACCCATGCGGAATTGCTTTTAGCCCTTGTGGACGCTACGTGGCTTCTGGTGCCGAGGACAGACACGTATGTACTGCTCTGGCGGGTTTGTTGGTCTTCAGCCGTGAGACCCACTCATTCCTGTGGAAACTGTTTAATATTGTTGCACATTAGGGTAAAAAGTGTTTTTAAACTGATGAGAAGATACTACACTTGATCTTAGCTAAAAGGCCGAGAAGTGATTAAAAAGTGTTTTTAAAAAGCTTGGTTATTGGCCAGTGTTTGAGACTTGCAAGTGGTAGTATTTATTTTGAAGTTTATTTGTTTTGAGAGAAAGAGAGACCACGAGGGAGGGGCAGAGAGAGAGAACCCCAAGCAGGCTTCCTGCCGTCAGCACAGAGCCCAACATGGGGCTCAGACTCCCGTTTTGAGGGCTCATGACCTGAGCCGAGATCAAGAGTCCAGACACTTAACCGATTGAGCCACCTGGGCGCCTCATAAGTAAGAGTATTTTAATAACAATAATGTAGGAGTTTTGAAAGCCCCTCGTGTTATTTTTGGTGAAGCGTGATTATTTTAAACCCTAGTCATTCATTCATTTCTTTATTCGTTTATCAGTCATTGCACAAATTGCTTTCCGTGTGAAAGGCATGGCTACATGCTGTATTTTGTGTGAATTGCCAGGTAACAACATTAATAAATAAAATACCGGACCGAAGTATTTAACTGGGAATGCTCCTTTTTGGTATCTTAGGGGACAATGTACTTTATTTTTATTTTTTCTAACGTCCCGAAGAAGAGTCTTTATTTGTGGGGCTTAGGAAGGGAACACGCTCCAGGGAAAGGGACTTGGGAACGGGCCCCGGTAGTGAGTGTTTGGCAGGGTCCAGGCTGCAGTCTTCTGTGCTTACTGGCGCTCGCTTCCAGGCTGTGAGGACGGCTCCCCCAGCCACTCTGTCGCCCCCGCTGGGCCCCGTCATCCTGCCCAGCTCTTCAGGATCACGAGTTTCCTAACTGCCAGTGACTTCCTTGGGGGTGACTTGTTCCCTGTGTAGTCCGGAACCTCACATTTGGGACACAGTATCGAGGGGGTTGTCCTCAGGTTGTCCTCAGGGATTTGGCTGTTGGCGGGGCTGGAGGTGACGGCGCTCCCCTCAGTCAGCCAGGCCAGCTGGTCTTCTGTGGTGGTGTCGCACCCCAAGCGCCATATCGTCCGCAGTCAGTGGCTGCACGGTGGCCCAGGGGGTCTCCCCGAGCAGCTCGCGGGTCACCGTCGCCTCGGGTGCCCTCCGGGTAGGGCCGCAGGTCACTCTCGGTCTACGTGCTCCCGTGGATGTGGCCGTGCTCCCCAAGCTCCTGCGGGGCAGCGCTGGGGACATGAACACCCATGTTCTCCAACTCACCGCGGGTGTGTTTTCCTGTGCAAAAGCAGCACAGTCCAGTTTTACACGGGGAACAGCTCAGCTGGTGGCACGGAGACCCAGGACACACCCCTCCTCCCGCCGATTAGTAACGGGTCATCAATGGGCAGAGAGGTCACGTAGCTTCTTCAGTGGACAGGGTCACGGCTGTCTGGGACCTCTGTGTGATCTGCGAGAGCGTGTGCATCAGAAAGACGCCCCTTCCCTGGGCTTTGCGCTGGGTTTGTCAGTCTGCGAGCGGGAGAGGCTCTGAAGTCCCGTGTGAGCAGCTGTAGCCGGTGGATGCTGCAGGTGCCGAAACCAAGTCCTGATGGAGGCGTTTTCCACTTTCAGCTTTTTCTGCCCAGGAACCCCCTTCTCTCTCTAGCTCTTCTTGTAGCTTTTAATATTTTTCATGCTCAGATCTTGCCAGTCACTTCTCAGTGGCTCAGAAAGTGGTTGACCATGTGACTGTCTGAGAACTGATAGCCAATTTTGACACTCAGAATGTTTCGGTTGGTTTTCACACTCATCCAGTAAAAATCACAATCCTCATTTGTCACTTGGACCCACCTACTCTTTTCAAAGTTACTTATCAGCACTGACATCTCAGAATCAGTGACTCATTTCACTTTTCCTGCCAAAAACTGTGGGTACTTAATGGAGTTAACAGGAATGTGCAGTTTCTCTCTGTCAGCTAATCCTGCCCCAGGGTCTAACCTGATGTCACATTGTTTCCTGCCACCCCCTCCTGTGGGTGCACAGTGTGGGGGAGCACTGAGCAATGTGGAGCAGGGTGCCCGGGCCGTACCTCAGCTGGCCCCAGCCCCAGTCCTGCCCCCAGCCTGCAGATGCCTTTGAGTATACAGATTTAAGTAATTTCTGAAAAAGCTACAGTTTTAAATATTAGTTCTGTTCAATTATGGTCTGAAAAATATTTTTCTGGGACTCCAGTTATATGTAGGTTGAATCTCTTTTGCCCAACTTTTGTATCTTTCATCTTGAATGTTTTAATGATTTTCTTTACTCAGGTATGGATGTATTTATTTTTCTCCTTCATACTCTTTTTCCATTATTGTGCTCTCTGGAGTATCTACTTTCTCCTATATTCATTCAAATTTGGCCTTCTGAAATTCTGAAAATATCTGAATTTTTTTTCTAATACTTTCTTAACACTTATCAGTTTTCATTTGACATACTCCTATATCTAGTAATTTTATTTCTGAGCTCTTCTATTTCTACTTTAGCAGTTAAAATTTATGTGTTTTCTTTTTTTAAAATGTTTATTTAGAGAGAGAGACAGCATGAGTGGGGGAGGAGCAGAGAGAGAGAGGGAGAAAGAATCCCAAGTAGGCTCTGTGCTACCAGCTTGATGTGGGGCTCGAACCCACAGACCATGAGATCATGACCTGAGCTGAAATCAAGAATTGAATGTTTAACTGACTGAGCCATCCAGGTATCCCAAGTTTGTGTGTTTTTTTAATTTCTGTCAGTTTATTTTCAAATACATTGTTAGTTTTCATCTGTTTAGAAAACACATTTTTCCTCTGTGTTCTCTTGTCTGAGAATTTCTTTGGTTCATGCTCATCTTTTTGTATTATAGAAAGGATTGTCCTATTCAGAGTTTGTATGATAGATGCAATAGAAAGCAGGACATATAGGGGAAATAGACACAAAGTTTCAATAGGTGATTCTTGTGTACCACATAAAGATATTTGGTCTGTATTCTACATGATACTGGAGAACGAGCAGAATATTTTAAGCAGAAAAGTATCATGATCAGCAATAATTTGTTTTGTAGCCATTAAAATAAGTTCGTTAAGGTCTTCCATTATAATTGAGGATTTTTTTTTCTTCTTAGGGTTATATTACTTTTGCTTTTTATATTTTGAAACTGTCTTATCAGGTGCATACAGATTTAGAATTATATTTTCTATATAGCTTAGCATTGTTATCATTATTAAAGTCCCTTATTATCTCTAGTAATGCTTTAAACCTTAATGTCTACTTGAGACTTATGTGTTCTCACATCAGCTTCATTTCCCGTCTTTCTATTTTCAATGTTTCTGTGACCTTATACTCTTAATTTCAATTATTATAGTTTCCAGCTGCACTCAGAAATATGTTGAATAAAGGAAAATGATGATCAAAAATTTCAAAGAAATTTAGTGTATATTTTGAAACCTGAGATGGTTTATACTTCCAGTGTTGTTTTTGGTTGTTAGAATTGCTTTCAGTGACCTACAGATTCAATACAATTCCTATCAAAATATTTTTACTAAATTAGAACAAATAATCCTAAAATTTATATGGACCACAAAAGACCTTGAATAGCTGGGTTTTTTAGTGGCAGAGGAAACATCCAACATGAAATAAAATCATAAAATGAATGTTCTCTTCATTTATAAGTACAGCTGACTGATAATGTTGGGGTTGGAGCACTGATCTCCTACACAGTCAAAAATTCATATGTAACTTTTTTTTAATGTTTTATTTATTTCTGAGAGAGAGCCAGCATGAGCAAGGGAGGATCGGAGAGAGAAGGAGACACAGAAACTGAAACAGGCTCCAGGCTCTGAGCTAACTGACAGCAGAGACCCTGATGTGGTGCTTGAACTCTTAAACTGTGAGATCATGACCTGAGCTGAAGTTGGATGCTTAACCAACTGAGCCCCCCCAAAATTTACCTACAACTTTTGCTTCTCCCAAACCTAATTATCAATAGCCTACTATTGACCGACGTATGAAAACATGAACAGTTGATTAACGCATATTTTGTGTGTTATATGTATTGTGTAATGTGTTTTTATAATAAAGTCAGCTAGAGACAAGTTATTAAGATCATAAGAAACAGAAAATATATTTGCAGTACTGTAGTTATCAAATAAATCTGTGTATAAGTGGACAGTTTAAACTTGTATTCAAGGATCAACTGAACAGTTGGACAGAACTGAGATCAATACAATGATTATATTAGTGAGTTCAAGTAGAATTAATTCCTCTTTTTTTTTTTTTAATGTTTTGCTTATTTCTTAGGAGAGAGAGAGAGACAGCATGAGCAGGGGAGGGTCAGAGAGAGAGGGAGTCACAGACTGAAACAGGCTCCAGGCTCTGAGCTGGCAGTCAGCACAGAGCCCGACGCGGGGCTGGAAACCGCGAACCGCAAGATCATGACCTAAGCGAAAGTCGGACACTTAACCGACTAAGCCACCCAGGCGCCCCGAATTAATTCCTCTTTTAAAAGAAAGTCTTTTAAAAGACACTCAGATTGGATCTTATAGATAAGAAGAAAAATCTGAGTTTATGCTAAATACAGGAAATGCTTGAAGCAAAGTGATTCAGAAAGTATAAAGAAAGATGAGCAAGTGTGTGTCACGGAAAAGAGAATAAAAATAAAGTAGATTATGTGATCCTGATATCACATAAGTCATTATTTAACCTCCCAAAATTAATGAGGCAAAGACACTTTATAATGCCAAAGGCTAAAACTCAAAATGAAAATATAACAATGTGAAATGAAAATAAGCAGAAGAGCAAATTCATAAAGCAGGCATTTAAGAAATGAAACAATAAATAGCCAGGCACCAGTAATGAGGACTTCATCACATCCATCTTAGTCCTCAACAGATCAAACCAAGCACTGGCGGGCCACAGAAAACCTATATTCACATAATCAGTAATACATCATTTATAGTCATGTGTGGACATAGTCCCACGTCAACAAGGAAGGAAGGCATCTTCTTTCCACGTGCACGTCAGATGTGGGAACATTAACCATGTATGGACCCACAGAGAAAAACACACAAATTAAAATAAGAACAAAAATGGCATTCTCTCACCGCAATGCAGACAATCCATAAATTGGTAATGGAAGATTAAGAAAAGTTCCTCCTGTATGGATACAGGATTTCTGTTAAAGAACTTGCGGTTTAAGAATATAAGACAAAAAATTGGGGCGCCTGGGTGGCTTAGTCGGTTAGGCGTCCGACTTTCGCTTAGGTCATGATCTCGCGGTTCGTGGGTTCGAGCCCCGCGTTGGGCTCTGTGCTGACTGCCGGCTCAGAGCCTGGATCCTGTTTCAATCTGTGACTCCCTCTCTCTCTGACCCTCCCTTGCTCATGCTGTCTCTGTCTCTCTCTCCTAGAAATAAATAAAACATTAAAAAAAAAATTAAAAAAAAAAGAATATAAGACAAAATGAAATTGTAGGATTTCTTAAAAATATTATTTATAACATGATATGTCAGTGTCTCTGGGATACAACTAAAGAAGTATGTAGAAGAAATTTTAAGAAAGGGAACAATAGGAAATTAAATCTCCATCTATAAAGCAAGAAAAGGAACAAGAAGATAAGTAAGTTCACAGAAACAGAAGGAGACAGAAGAGAGAATAAATAGAATGTTTATTTTTTAAAAACATAAGATACAAAGTAAACTTTAACCCAGATTTTTTAGAAAGAGACAAAGCTTAATATGTAATTAATAAGAAATGATGAGGAAGAAAAAAGAAAAAAACATGGAACAGAGGAACTTTTCAAAACTGAGAAGTTGCTTTACACAGTTTATGCAAATAAATATGAAAGCCATATAGAAATGGAGAACTTGCAGGAAATATATCAAAACTTTCCCCAAAAAGACAAATAGATGAACAGGTTAGTTTTTATAGAAGAAATAGAAAAAAAATTCCAAGAGCTTTTCTACAAAAAAGTACCAGACCCCGGGAACCTTATTAAACTTTTAAAATGCAATAGTCTCAATGATCCTTAACTCTAAGATAAATAAGAAAAGCATCCAGATTATTTTTCGGAATGATAACTGATATGAAAAATCAATAAAATTTCAGAAAAAAGCTACATTTTACTTGTAAATATAAATTCAAAAAGTCTTAAATGAAATAGGAATAAACAGAACCTGACCACACATTCACAATAATTTATCAATGCTCCTGAATTTCAAGGACGGCTCAATATCAAGGATGCCATTAACTAATTTAATGGGCTTGTTTTGTTGTCTTTATATATGCAGAAAAGCTATTTCAACACAATTCCCCATTCATTTCATGTAAAACACCCCTTACAAGATGAATGTATGAATACTTCTTTCAAATGATAAAATATTCATCCCTATCCAAATGCCAGCATCTTATGAAAAAGCAGTAGAAGCAGCCTCTGATCAGGATCAAAGCAATCAATGTTCCATTGATTCCACTTCTGTTTTATGGAATATTGGGAATATTTACCTATAAAATTAGACAAGATAATGAGAGACATTATAATTGAAAAGGAAAAGTTAAAACTGTCTTTATTCATAGATGATAAGATTGTATGTCTGGAAAACCCAAGAGAATTTTTTTGTTTTTTATTATTTTTTAAAATGTTTAGGGGCGCCTGGGTGGCTTAGTCGGTTAAGCGTCCGACTTTCGCTTAGGCCATGATCTCGCGGTTCGTGGGTTCGAGCCCCGCGTCGGGCTCTGTGCTGACTGCCAGCTCGGAGCCTGGAGCCTGTTTCAGTCTGTGACTCCCTCTCTCTCTGACCCTCCCCTGCTCACGCTGTCTCTCTCTCCTAGAAATAAATAAAACATTAAAAAAAAAATTTTTAAATGTTTATTCATTTTTGAGAGACAGAGCATGAGTAGAGAGGCAGAGAGAGAGAGGGAGACACAGAATCTGAAGCAGCTCCAGGCTCTGAGCTGTCAGCACAGAGCCTGACGCGGGGCTCCAAATCACAAACCACGAGATCATGGCCTGAGCCGAAGTCGGATGCTTAACCGACGGAGCCACCCAGTTGCCCCTGGAAAACCCAAGAGAATTAATTGTCCTTATAAACATTAAATAATTCAGGAAAGTATTAATAGTGGGATTTAAATTAATATATGGAATTTAATAGTATTTACATATAAAAACAATAACCTGTGAGAAAATATAATAAGGGAGAGAATCCGTTTAGAGGAGCCTTAAGAAGGATAAAATATTCAGGCATGAACTTAACAAGAACCCTGCAAAATCTATATGAAGAAAACTTTACTTTTTTTTTTTCCAGAAATGTAGTCTTGAAAAATGCAATGTCTTAATTTTTCTTGAATGGGAAGATTCTATCTCATAAAGAAGTCAGTTCTCCGTAGGTAATTTGCAAACTTAGCACTTCTGCAACAAAATTTTCAACTGGCTTTTCTGTAGGTAGACAATTACATTGTAAAATTATTTCAAAGAATAAACAAGTAACAATTGTCAAGACATCCTTGAAAAAAGAGTGTTTTATTTTTGGGGTGGGAGGATCTTGATTTACCAGTTATTCAAACACCTTAGAAAGCCTCTAATTAAAACAGTGTGGAATTGGTGCACACATATAAAAACAGGCACATGTTTCGTAGCATCGGCCACTGAAAGTGTTCAGAAGCACTGACGTCCCAGCCTTGCCCTCCGGACCTTGCGGCCCCTTCTACCTGCTGTCCCCACTAATGGGAACCAGACGTCTCTGGATGAATAGCTCTTTCAGGTCTGTGGCAAAAAGTTCACAGATGAGCCAGGGACATCTTGTGCTGAAAAGAAAGGAAGGAATTGAGGAGCGATGGGGTAATATAATATGACTGCAGGAAGCAACGTTAAAGGCTGTTGGCCAAAGAAGGCATAATTGAGCCTCAAAAGAATAATGACTGTAATTGATTTGAAAACATTCTCATGACTTTTAAATATGTAATTTAAATGTTGTATGGAAACCAACTTGACAATAAACTATTTGCAAAAAAATAAATTAATTAAAAAATAAATACTAAAATAAAAAGAAAAAATAAATAAAAATTTAATAATTTAAAAGTCATGTGATTTTTAAATAACAGTCCGAAAAGATAACTAAAAACAAGATGAAAACAAATATAAACAAAGCCTTATTTGTTCCCATTTGGAGGTGCCTAGGGTACCAATACGTTATAGAACCATGTCTTTTTTAGGGAAATAATGCAGCATTTGTCTTGCGTTTCCTGTTTGGACTAAATTTCAAGTTAGTCTGATATCCTATTTGAAGAAGAAAAATTAATTTTTGAGTGAAATAACTGAAGAATTCTCCAGACAAGTGGGATGAATGGCAGAATTTGAAAATTACTCTCTTGCAATCTCAAAGTAATTGATTTTGGCAAATGTCATTAGTGAAACTACCAGATAGAGATTGGTGCCCCCCAGGCAGCCAGAACAGATGTTTCTCCAAAGAAGACACTGGTGGCCGACAGGTACAGGAAGTGCTTCTCAGCATCACTCGCCGCCACGGAAATGCAGATCAAAGCCAGTGAAATACCACCTCCCAGCTGTCAGGATGGCCATCGTCAAAAGACCAGGAGGTAAGGCCGGCCAGCGCGTGGGGAAGTTGGAGCCTTCATGGTCTGTTGGTGGAAGGCGAACTGGTGCAGCCTCCATGGAGAACATGTGGAGGCTCCTTGGAAAATTAAAAATAGAATTTCCATAGGCTAAGGTAATCCCACCCCTGGGTGTTTGTCCAACAGAACTGAAATCATTACCTCAAAGAGAGACTTGCTCTTTCACGTCACTGCTACATTACTCACTGTAGCCAAGATGTGCAAACCACACAAATGTTTATTGATGGATGAATAAATCTATACAATGGAATGTTATTCAGCCTTAGAAAAAGAAGAAAGTCCCATCATTTGCAATGACATAGATGAACCAGAGGGCATTATACCAAGATAAGCCAATCACATAGAGAAGGGCAAATATTGCCTGGTTGCACTTAGATGAGTATTCTGCAACAGCCACACTCATAGAAGCAGAGGGTGGGGTGGTGGCTGCCAGCAGTGGGGGCAGCTGGGACACAGACATTGGCGGGGGGCGCAGCTGGGACACAGACATTGGCGGGGGGGCGGGCCAGCTGGGACACAGACATTGGCGGGGGGGGGCAGCTGGGACACGGATATTGGCGGGAGGGGGGCAGCTGGGACACGGACATTGGAGGAATCGCAGTTGTGCGGGATGAAGCGGTCTGGACCCTGCTGGAGAACATTGTGCTGGTGTAAGGGCGCCGTATGTGCCCTTGCACATGTGTCAGCAGGCGACCTCACTGCAGTCTCCAAGGGAGGTCATGTCAGACGCCAAGCCTCCCGACCAATGTTAGCGTCACTCACTGTGCAACACCGTGGAAACCACACATTCCTCCTGCCATCTTGAGGTGCAGCCCTGCTGATATCCACCGTGAGGTATTCTTGTGGAAAAAAGGTAGAGCCTGAAGTGAACTAAGTCTCCCTGGATCATTTCTGGCCCAGGGCCCACACACGGGATGGTGGGGCACGTTGAAAGATGTCACACACAGGCAGACAGATGAGTCATGGGTGGGCCGTTCTTCTGGACTTGGACCCCATTTCATCAACAAGTCTATGGCGTGAAACAGAGGCAGGGAGTGAAGGCATTGCTCCGAACAGTGGCGCTGGGGAGACGTAACAGCATCACAGGGATCTGCTCTGGGTCCTGCTTGCCCGAAACAAGTGTGACCAGTGTGACCGGCCAGGCCTCCCTTTACTTTAGGTCAGTGTGAAAGGGCAGTGCAGGTGTGTGTGCAATGTCCATATTTTTAGAGATACTTACAAAATACATGGAATGTTATCTTGGCAATTTGCTAAAAATGCTTCATACTTAATTCAGTCACTAAAACTAAAAGGGAAAAAGCAGAGAAGGAGGTACAGTAGTGGAAGCAACTCGAGCAAACTCTTGATGAGGTGTTTGCTCCATATGATGGGCTGGTTGTGCAGTTCTCTGCACTTTGGTATATTCCTGAAATCTGTCAGGATGGAGAGCCAAGCACAGACTTTGGAGACGGAGCTAGACACAGAGGCCTGGGGTCTCCTTCTGTGCGAGCCCTTCTGCTGGAAGGCGCTGTCAGGTTCTAGAGAGGCGGCTCCGCCACCCGTCTCTGACCCCGCTTCCGACACCGTGCAGCAGTGCGCCATGGTGTCCCCCGTGCGGGTGAGCAGACTAGCTTCGCGGCTGCACCCCTGGGCGCCTGCCTGCACTTTCAACATGGATGGCTGCGACTGGACCGCGATGGCTGCAGCTGGGCGCTGCCAACGTTGTGGGTGATGCGTGCGCGGCTCTTTTGCCAGATCCCGGCCCCAGTGTCTCACTCTATGATCACACTTTCAAAGAACGAGCTAGAGATGACCGGTCATAGGTCCCAGGATGAGAGACTGGGTTCTTGTTATTACAGACGAACCTGACGGAGATTTGCTCAGGACTGCTGAAGCCGCTGCGGCCGCCGGCCCGGGCGTGTGTCTGTCAGGAGGGTGTCCACTCATCCATCCGTGCTTGCCAGTGACCCCTCGCCGCGCTCGGTGAGGGGAAGGGGCAGGGCCAGGGTAGAGCCCATTGCTGTGTCTGCCGGACCCTGATGGAGGTCACCGAGAGGAGGGGTCGTGCGCCTGCCTCCCAACCTGAGGGAGAGGCCCGCCGTTAACACCCAGTGTTCACCTGTTAGTGGCCACAGAGCTCCTTGTGCCCAAGTCTGGGGCTTTCACACAGAGTCTTGGCTTCTGCTGGAGGTGACGACGTTCCTGTCTTCGTGGGATTTCAGGTAGGGCTCCGTATTAAATCTTGAGCACTTTGGCCTTCTTAGAAAACTTCATAATTTTTTTTATGAGCTAAAAATTTAGTGATCTAAGATAATATGCACCATCCTGAGAAACATCATTTCTGGAAATACTTTAAAAAAACAAAGTGTGGGGCACCTGGGTGGCTTAGTCGGTTAAGCGTCCGACTTTCGCTTAGGTCATGATCTCACGGTTCGTGGGTTCGAGCCCCGCGTCGGGCTCTGTGCTGACTGCCAGCTCAGAACCTGGAGCCTGTTTCAGAGTCTGTGACTACCTCTCTCTCTGATCCTCCCCTGCTCACGCTGTCTCTCTCTCTCTCTCTCTCCTAGAAATAAATAAAACATTAAAAAAAAATTTAAAAAAAAAAAACAAAGTGAATGACGGTCATGTGATAGTTGACTTCCCTGGGGACAATATCACCACTACTGTGAAGCTTCAGAGAAACAGAGTTAACTTCTGTTTGCAGTTCTTTTGCCCGTTTCTTCTGTGGAGAAAATCCAGGCAAAGGGAAATGAAGGACACCTGGTAAGAATAATGTGAGACAGAAAAATGAAAGCCAACTTCATCTTCAGGGATACAGCTCCACAGAATTACAGAATATTCGTGACGAACTGGTCTAGTTGTGTTTGCAAAACATTGCTTTTTTCAGTAGTACACTCAGTCCCCGACAGTGTTTGTGAGTCGTCTTGAACAGTGAAGCACCTTCCACGCTCCGGAGTGAACTAGGCCACATCCCCATCTGTGAAGAATAACTGCCACATTCTCCGGGCTCATTAGTTTAGTTTCAAAGTAAGACTGACTTCGTAGGGTTTTATTTTACGTTTCCTCTCTGTCTGAGCACGTCTTAGCCACGGCTTATTTCCCATCGAGGGGGAGAGGTGCCTTCACGAATCAAATAACTATTACTGCATCTAATCAAAACATTGCGTTCCCCACAAGGATTGTAATGAATTGAATCACTTGCAGGTCATTCTGTGTTTTCAGCGACGGACAAGGTGCGTCTTCTCCATTTGGGCTGATTGTTGCCACCGTCTGAAAGTGCAGGTCATGACGAGTGTGCATCTAATAAAATGGCTGATGCTTGTGGCTCCAGACTGTTGTTTTCATGGTTCAAGTTTGCCATGACCAGAAAGATTCATTTCCTTTAAGAACTTTCTGGGCGAAAAGATAGGTTTCATTTAAAAGCATTTTCATGCAGAAAATGGGAGGCTGTTTCTTAAATAACCATTGCTGATTCTTCTCTCGCAGCTTCACGGCGTCATTTATGTGCATTGTGGGATGTCACACGATGCAGTGTTCGCTCCCACTCAGAACAGGTAACAACAGGCATCTCAGGAAGGACTTTTGCAGATGCTGCTTTGAGGAGAAAGGCGCATGGGCCTCCCGTCCCCGGGCTCTAACTCCAGAGCCGCTGCACCTGCCGGCCCGCCAGCTGCCTCGCCACCGCCCCGTTGGGGCCTTGGGCCCCCCGCCCCCCGTCAGCCCAGACACACGTTCCCTGGAGTCTTCACGTGTCAGCTGCAGCCGTCAACGTGTCCTTGACCGACCTTCGTAATGGGAGCCAGGCCACACGTCTCGTACTGAAGCTGCTTCCTCAGTGTCAGGGGCGCCAGCCCGAGCCCCTCCCCTCCTGGCTCTTCCCGCTGCGTCTCAGTTCCTGACGCCTTTGCTGTCACGGCTTCCCATCCCCGGCTCCTGTGCTCGCTTCTCCCGTCACCCTTCCTGCGCGCCTCTCAGCTTCTGTCGAAGTTCACGGCCCACATCACGAGTCACCACACGTCCACGAGAAAGTGGAAGGCGCAGCACCTGGGACGCTGGCCCTGTCCCTCCCGGGCCGGCGCGGCTGCTGGGGTCGTCGGCCGGGCTGTGCAGACCCAGATGCACTGCTCCCCTGCACACCTGCCTCTCGGAGCACGGACTCCCTTCCAGGGCGCTCTGGGGTTGTCCCTGGACGCAGCCAGGGCAGGGAGACGTCTGCCCTCATTTCTCCCCGCAGCCTGGGGTCTAGAGAGACTCGGGCTATGTCTTCATCTTCACCTTGCGCCTCCAAGAATCCTGGTTTGCGCAGACCCACGGTTTCTCTACGGGGCACAAAGAATCGTAGGCTTAAGCTTTCCCGGCAGGTGTTGTAAAGAGCCTTGTGCAAGTCTCTGCGTGGACATTTCCCATGTGTCTCGGGCTCACGTGGAGGAGCGGCGTGGGGGCCAGGGCGGCACAGGGAACCGCGCTGGACCACTGACCGCCGTAGCGTCTGGTGTGGGCACCCGCTCGTGCCCACGGACACGGTTAGCGCGACAGGACAGGGCACAGCCGGTGGATGACGGGCACGTGCTGGGAGAGGCGAGGGCCGCGAGGGGCTGGGCTGTGCCCTGGGGCCCTCGTCTGCAGAATGGGGCAGTGACGGTGTCTTCGGGGGCTGGACAGGGTGACCGAGGGGTTGATAGACGCGTCGTGTGCGGTGTTTGCTGTGACCACTAGTCTGTGTGTCAGAGGCAACGGGAGCAAATGGCCACCTTAGGCTCCTTGTCCGCTGATCTGAACAGCAGACAGGATGCGGTCCTGAGCGACCCGGGTGTCCCCACGGGAGCGCCCGGGAGGCCGTCCTGGAGAGAGACCAGGGTAGCAGTGGGGACAGCGCCGGGCTCCCTCCCCGGGTCCTTCATGGGCAGGTGCGTCGCTGGCGGCCTCACAAAGCCGCGCACAAGTTTAGAGTCAGGAGAAGCTGTTGAGAACCTCCGTGCTGACGCTCGATGGAGGTCACTTACTGTATGTCCTGCTTTCTCAGCACGGATATGAGCACGTCACCTGACGCGTGGCCGCTGTGGAGGGTCCTGTAGACGGTGACAGCCGCAGCGTCAGGCTCCCAGAGCGGGGCCCCTGGGCCCACGGCAGCAGCCCTTCCGGGAGCTGTTGGGAGTGCACGCCAGCAGCTGCTTTTCACATAAGCACGTGTTTCCAGTAAGCACAGCGGGAGAAAACACACTTTAAACCTTTGCACTTCAAGGTCAATACGGTATCTGGTTGTGGACTTTATTCCAGAAGCCGCTGTTTAGCCTGTGACAGAATCACGTGGAAGTTCTAAATCTGAAGGGCTCATCTGTACATTAAAATAGACTTTTTTTGTGGAAAAAGGAATCACGTAGATGTGTTCCTTCTTCTGCGACATGGCAATTCCCTTTCATTACCAGTAGAGCCCACACGATACTCATGTGCACATCGTGTTGCCTACACATTGGAGCGGATCTCCTCCCTTACACCCTCACAGCAGGATGGCATCTGGGTACCAGATTTGTGCCCCTAAAGTGAACTATTTGATGGCCTCTCTCTCTCTGTAAATATGTACACGTCTGTCCATCTCTTTCTGTACATACCTTTTTATATATATACGGTAATACCATCACAGAGGAATGTACATTTCTATTTTTTTAAGTTTTTTTTAAAAAGTTTGTTTATTTTTGAGAGACAGAGAGAGAGCATGAGTGGTGCAGAGGCAGAGAGAAAGGGAGACACAGAATCTGAAGCAGCTCCATGCTCTGAGCTGTCAGCACAGAGCCCGACGCGGGGCTCGAACTCCCGAACCGTGAGATCATGACCTGAGCCGAAGTCGGACGCTTAACCGACTGAGCCACCCAGGGGCCCCTGTATGTCTGTATTTTTAATCTTATGAACAGCTATAGAAAAAATTCATATTTAAATTGCTTAAATTCCAAGCTAATTTCGTAGGAAGCAAGGTGTACATGTTTTTGTTTCAAATTTATGGGAAAGACATAAAACATCACTTTTTGACTCCGTTTGGTCCTGCAGGCAGGGCTGGACTGTGGACGCATGAGGGGCTCTGAATCCTGAGACGGTAAAGTCCCGAAGGGCAGGGGGGAGGGCGGCGGGGTAACCAAGGGTGTGTCTGACCAGGTGGTGCTGGCCTGTTGGACTGGCTGCTGCAGAGTCGCTCGGCCGCAGGCGCCTCTGCTGTGCAAGACTCACGTGGGCTCGTGGCCCTTTCAACACAGAATCCCGTCTTTTCTGTCTGTCTTGCAGGCGTACGTGTATGAGATGGGCTCGAGCACATTTTCTCACAGACTGGCCGGACACACGGACACCATCGCTGGCGTGGCCTTCAGCCCGTCAGTCCCCCAGGTACAGGCTCGCGTGGGCAGGCAGCTTGGGTCGTGTTTCTGGTATTGGTTGGCTGGTGTTTTGGTGACACCCTGTAATTTGTAGAGGACACGCC
Source organism: Hyaena hyaena (assembly GCF_003009895.1). NCBI lineage: Eukaryota > Metazoa > Chordata > Mammalia > Carnivora > Hyaenidae > Hyaena > Hyaena hyaena. The sequence goes on along the minus strand of NW_024081564.1, from coordinate 292,129 downwards.
AGTTTTCATCACTGGTGTGAGCACTGGTGTGAACGCTGGCCAGCAAGTCCCAGGCCAGGTGAGAAAAACGGCTTTGAAATTTCTCATAAACAGATCTGGGTCCAGGGGGAAGGCCACAAAATTTAACAAAATTGGCCTAATTAGGAGAAGAGGTGAAAATAGAATTATATCAGCTTCACATCAATCATACGGAGAAAGTGTGTGGTCCTGTATTAAACTGTGGAGGGTTTATGGGTGAAAACTGGTAAAACTGGGTAAGGTGAGTATTTGGGGATGTCGTGTCAGAGAACTGCACCAGCGTGTGACTGTGCGGGTCTGGCTGCTGTGTGCGTGTGAACCGAGGTGGGCTGCGCCTGCCCCTGCGGCACACGGCTGCCGTCGGGGCGCCCTGCGCGCGCGGGCACTCTGGCTCCTGGTGACGCTGAGTGTCTAGGACCAGATGCGTGAGGCTGGCCACGTCACTGAGATCAGCGCCCCCACCCGTGCTGCCAGGGACCTCACGTGCCTTGTCCCAGCGCTAACCGTGATGCCGCCACGTGGCCCGCTGCCGGCCGCACTCCACTCGAAATGTTTTCTGCACTTGTTTCTGCATGTGGTTCACTTACCACCTCCCCCACCCCCCCGCTCGTCAGGCCACGCCGCAGATACCGTGGGTGCCGCTCTCCTGACCAACAGCATGTGCTGCCCTTCCCCTTCTGGACCTTTTTACCGTACTTTTTGAAGGTTTGGATTCCTTTTTGGATCCTTTGACACTGCCCTGGTGAGACAGTGGAGTGGCCGGGAGGGAAGGAGAACAGAAGATGGAAGTAGAGGTAGAGGACAGGTATTTTTCCTCATTTTTAAGTTTCTTGTTTATATCCTTCATATCTTTATCTGTGGACCCAATGTTTTGCTTGTTGATTGATCTAGCTTTTAATTTAAAATTGACATTCTGTCCTTTGTATTTATAGTGTTTTTCATAGATTTGGTTTTGCTTTTTGTTGTTTTTTCTCTTTCAAGGACAGAACTTGGATTTGTTCTAATTATTCTAGGCCTGGAAATTTTTTCCTCTTCAAAGATTTATCTTTCTGACGGAATGACAGTAGAATCTTTAACTTATTATTGTAAGATTTACATTCCCTGCCAGACAGTGCCAACATCTGGGTCGTTTCAGAGTCTTGTTCTGTTGATGGTTATGTCTCTTGACAGTTGGTTTGCTTACCTTTCTTTCTGACGTGTTGTAATTTTTAAGGAATTCTGGCTGTGGACTGTGGGAGGACGTCCTGTGCCTGGATGAACAGGTCTCTTTTTCTGCCAGGCTGTTAGTTTGGTCACATTAGGAGCTGAGCCAAGTGCCGTTCACTTTAATTATTAAAACTATGGTTATAGTAAGGTCATTAGAATTAATTGGCATGGATCATCACACAAATAAAAGTACACAGAAAATACTGTTACTTTCTAGGAACTTTAAAATTTATGATATTCCTCCCAAGTCATCTTTTTTTTTTTTNCATGTTCTACATTTCCAAGTTCAAGGCCCACCTGAAGTTTTAAATATATTTAGAAATTTCTCTAAAATGGTTGTCATATTTTTTGGTTAAAATAAGTTGCTACATAATAAACCTAAATTAACTTTTGAAATATTCTTTTTTTTAAAAAATTTTTTAATGTTTTATTTATTTCTAGGAGAGAGAGAGAGACAGCATGAGCAGGGGAGGGTCAGAGAGAGAGGGAGTAACAGACTGAAACAGGCTCCAGGCTCTGAGCTGGCAGTCAGCACAGAGCCCGACGCGGGGCCCGAACCCATGAACCGCGAGATCATGACCTGAGCGAAAGCTGGACGCTCAACCGACTAAGCCACCCTGGCGCCCCCTCCCAAGTCATCTTTTGTCAAACTTTCAGAAGATGTTATTCACTAAAGCACATGAGGAAGAAATTTTTTTTTTTAATATTTATTTATTTTTGAGAGAGAGAGAGGGAGAGAGAGGGGGAGAGAGAGGAGACAGAGTGTGAGCAGGGGAGGGGCAGAGAGAGGGAGACACAGAATCCGAAGCAGGCTACAGGCTCCGAGCCATCAGCACAGAGCCTGACGCGGGGCTCGAACCCATGAACTATGAGATCACGACCTGAGTAAAGTCGGGCACTTAACCGACTGAGCCACCCAGGTGCCCCTGAGGAAGAAATTTAAATCTGCATGTTTCAAATAGGCCACCTTACTTTGAGTTCTGCTGAGGAAAACTAACATCTGTATATCTGGGAAGGAGTTATTTTCCTTGTTTTTTAAATTGATTAAAAGTTTGTGATTATTTTCTCAGTATGGATTTGTAAGTTCACAAGTAAGATTACACTACACCCTACAAATCCCCATCTGGAATAACCTGCCCTCATGAGTGGCGTGAGGTGAACTTTGCGGAGGAAGGTGAGGGGTGAGCCACGGAGAGGCTGCCCTGGTGAAAGTGTTCCACCAGATGAAGAGCCGTTTTCTTACTTTGTGTGTGTGTGAACAGCGTAGTTTTAATGAGCCAGTTTCCACTGGCTTCTACATATAAATTTACAAGACTTGTACCTCAGTGAACAAAGATGTTACTTGACAGGCTGGTCACATTCAGGGTCATCTCAGGGCCTGGAGCACAGTGCTGCTCACACGTGCATCCGCACTAACATCTGCAATCACGTCCATCTAGAAGAAGGGAGATGTTACTTGAAAGACTTTTTATATGTGGCGTCATTTTAACCATTGACCAATCCCATACGTGTGTACATAACTTTAACACTTGTACCTTTTTTGTTGATTTCATAACTTTTTAAAATTGACAAAAGGGATTTGTTGAGAATGAGTAGGAATACATTCCACAAGGACCATCTTATGATTTACCACAAGGATCTCTGGACAAGCAAGTATCATGTATGCACCAGGGCCTCTCGTCTCACACTGAAGACACCGCTTCACAAAGTGGGTGCAAGATTGCACTATTTCTGACCTGTATCCCCTCTGGATGTGTGGCGGTCTAGAGCCCTCATCTGGGTTGAGATTTCTGCTTTTCACTTCCATTTTAGTGCTTGCGTTTGCCCTTGTTCAATTTTTAACTCTCCAGTCAGGCTTCTGTGGAAGGCTTTGCTCCTCCCCGAAATTCTCTATGAAAGCTGCCTCCGACTTCTTTGTGGTCATGTGATCACAGGGCCAGAAGCAGCCTCAAGAGATGCACTGAGTTGCTGTGGGTGCATCATGGCCCCAACAGACTGGAAAAGTGCATGAGAGGGAAACGGCGTTCAGTCAGGTGGGGGACTTGGAAGGGGGCCGCAGGAAATCAGGTGTGAGCGTGAGTTACCTGGTGGAAAGACGTCACACGTTTTCTCGGGAACCTGGGAGGCCAGTGGCCTGTCAGGAGAGCTAAGCACCAGCCAAGTCCAGCCAAGACGAGGAAGAAACAGGCTGCCTGCACGGGAGGCAGAAGAAACAGAAGTAGGAACAGGGCCTCAGGGCCACACTCCGCCATCGAGAGACCTCCACCGTCCACGCTGGCTCTCCTGGGACGGAGCCACAGGTGGCTTTGCTGGTTGGAAGCGACATAGACGCGAGGAGCCCCAAGTCACGGCGCTAACAGTTTTTCCTGAATTTAGGAATCATCTGAGAACAATTAATATTTTAGGTGTTTGTAATGTTCTAAGGATTTTGATATAGTAAAATACCTGATTCCAACTTGAAATATGAATTGATTTTTATTTGTAACTTTTTAGTTGAGAAAAACGAGAAAATTCTCTTTGTGAGCAGCATTTGAACAGTTTATTATTTGTTTTTAAAGTTCATTTATTTTATTTTGGGAGAGAGAGCGAGTACAGAGGGGGAGGGGCAGAGAGAGAGGGAAAGAGAGTCCCAAGCAGGCTCTGCAGGGCTGGACTCACGAACCGGGTTTTCATGATCTGAGCTGAAATCCAGAGTTGGACGCTTAACTGACAGCCACCCAGGCGCCCCTAATTTTTTCATTTAAAGTCGTCAAGAAAATATAACACATTTGAAATGAATCTTGACAATTTTAGAATAATTTAAATTGTAAAGTTAATTCATTGCCTAAGGGTTTTTATCTGTTAATCATGAGTAGATTTAACATAAAAGCCACTTTGTATGTGATTGTTAAAATTTACTAGATTTCTATCAGTCCTCAGTTTTTGTCAGCATTCAAGAGTCTCTCATGGTTTGCCTCTCTCCCTTTCCCCCACCATTTCTGCCCTTCTTCTCCCCCTTGGTCCTCCGTCAAGTTCCTCCTAATCCTCCTATACGTGCAAACATATGATATCTGTCCTTCTCTGCCTGACTTATTTCGCTCAGCATAACACCCTCAAGGTCCATCCATGTTGCTACACAGGCCAGATTTCATTGTTTCTCATTGCCATGTAGTATTCCATGGTATAGATAAACCACATCTTCTTGATCCATTCATCTGTTGATGGACACTTAGGCTCTTTCCATGTTTTAGCTATTGTGGAGAGTGCTGCTATGAACATTGGGGTACATGTGCTCCTATGCCTCAGCATTTCTGTATCCCTTGGGTAAATTCCTAGCAGTGCTATTGCTGGGTCATAAGGGAGTTCTATTGTTAGTTTCCTGAGGAACCTCCACACTGTTTTCCAGAGGGGCTGTACCAGTTTACATTCCCACCAACAGTGTAGGAGGGTGCCCGTTTCTCCACATCCTCGCCAGCATCTAGAGTTCTCTGATTTGCTCATTTTAGCCACTCTGACTGGCGTGAGGTGGTATCTCAGTGTGGTTTTGATTTGTATTTCCCTGATGAGGAGGGATGCTGAGCATCGTTTCATGTGTCTGTTGGCCATCTGGATGTCCTCTTTGGAGAAGTGTCTGTTCATGTCTTCTGCCCATTTCTTCACTGGGTTGTTTGTTTTTCGGGCGTGTAGTTTGGTGAGTTCCTTATAGATTCTGGATATTAACCCTTTATCTGATATGTCATTTGCAACTATCTTTTCCCATTCCGTTGGTTGCCTATTAATTTTCTGGGTTGTTTCCTTGGCTGTGCAGAAGCTTTTAATCTTGATGAGGTCCCAACAGTTTATTTTTGCTCTTGATTCCCTTGCTTTTGGGGATGTGTCAAGTAAGAAGTTGCTGCGGTGGAGGTCAAGGAGGTTGTTTCCTGCTTTCTCCTCTAGGGTGTTGATAGTTTCCTGTCTCACGTTCAGGTCCTTTATCCATTTTGAGTTGATTTTTGTGCATGGTGTGAGAAAATGATCTAGTTTCATTCTTCTGCATGTTGCTGTCCAGTTCTCCCAACACCATCTGTTAAAAAGGCTGTCTTTTTTCCATTGGATATTCTTTCCTGCTTTGTCAAAGATCAGTTGGCTGTATACTTTTGGGTCCACTTCTGAGTTCTCAATTCTGTTCCATTGGTCTATGTGTCTGTTTTTGTGCCAATACCATACTGTCTTGAGGATGACAGCTTTGTAGTAGAGGCTGAAGTCTGGGATGGTGATACCTCCCGTTTTGGTTTTATTTTTCAGTATTACTTTGGCTATTCGGGGTCTTTTGTGGTTCCATACAAATTTTTGGATAGTTTGTTCTAGTTTTGAGAAGTATGCTGGTGCAATTTTGATTGGAATTGCATTGAATGTGTAGAGTGCTTTAGGTAGTAATGACATCTTAACTATATTTATTCTTCCTATCCATGAGCATGGAATGTTTTTCCATTTCTTTGTGTCTTCTTCAATTTCCTTCATAAGTTTTCTATAGTTTTCATCATACAGATCTCTTGTATCCTTGGTTAGGTTTATTCCGAGGTATTTTATGGTTTTTTGTGCAATTGTGAATGGGATCAGTTTCTTGATTTCTCTTTCTGTTGCTTCATTATTGGTGTATAAAAATGCAACCGATTTCTGTACGTTGATTTTGTACCCTGCAACTTGGCTGAATTCTTGGATCAGTTCTAGTAGGCTTCTGGTGGAGTCTGTCGGGTTTTCTATGTAGAGTATCATGTCATCTGCGAAGAGTGAAAGTTTGACTTCCTCTTTGCCAATTCTGATGCCTTTGATTTCCTTTTGTTGTCTGATGGCTGATGCTAGGACTTCCAGCACTATGTTAAACAACAGTGGTGAGAGTGGACATCCCTGTCGTGTTCCTGATCTCAGGGGGAAAGCTCTCAGTTTTTCCCCGTTGAGGATGATGTTAGCTGAAGGCTTCTCATAGATGGCTTTGATGATGTTTAAGTAGGTTCCTTCTATCCCAACTTTCTCGAGAGTCTTTATTAAGAAGGGATGCTGTATTTTGTCAAATGCTTTTTCTGCATCTATTGACAGGATCATATGGTTTTTATCTTTTCTTTTATTGATATGATGGATCACATTGATTGATTTGCGAATGTTGAACCAGCCCTGTAACCCAGGAATGAATCCCACTTGATCTTGGTGGATGATTCTTTTGATATGCTGCTGGATTCGATTTGCAAGGATCTTGTTGAGAATTTTTGCATCCGTATTCATCAAGGATATTGGCCTATAGTTCTCTTTTTTTGCTGGATCTCTGTCTGGCTTGGGAATCAGAGTGATGCTGGCTTCATAAAATGAGTCCGGGAGTTTTCCTTCGACTTCTATTTTTTGGAATAGCTTGAGAAGAATTGGGATTAATTCTGTTTTAAATGTCTGGTAGAATTCCCCAGGGAAACCATCAGGTCCAGGGCTCTTATTTGTTGGGAGATTTTTGATCACTGATTCGATTTCTTCACTCGTTATGGGTCTGTTCAGGTTTTCTATTTCTTCCCGTGTGAATTTTGGTAGTGAGTGTGTGTTTAGGAATTTGTCCATTTCTTCTAAGTTGTCCAATTTGTTGGCATATAATTTTTCATAGTATTCCCTGATAATTGCTTGTATTTCTGAGGGGTTGGTTGTAATAAGTCCATTTTCATTCATAATTTTGTCTATTTGGGTGCTCTCTCTTTTCTTTTTGATAAGCCTGGCTAGAGGTTTGTCAATTTTGTTTACTTTTTCAAAAAACCAACTCTTGGTTTCATTGATCTGTTCAATTGTTTCTTTGGTCTCTATGTTGTTTATTTCTGCTCTAATTTTTACTATTTCTCTTCTTCTACTGGGTTTAGGGCGTTCTTGTTGCTCTGCCTCTAGCTCCTTTAGGTGAGCTGTTAGATTTTGGACTTGTGCTTTTTCTAATCTCTTGAAATAGGCCTGGAGAGCAATGTACTTTCCTCTTAGGACTGCCTTGGCCGCATCCCATAGATTTTGAATTGTTGTGTTTTCATTTTCATTTGTTTCCATATATTTTTTAATTTCCTCTCTAATTGCCTGATTGGCCCATTCATTCTTTAGAAGGGTGTTCTTTAACCTCCATGTTTTTGGCGGTTTTCCAGACTTCTTCCTGTAATTGATTTCAAGTTTCAAAGCATTGTGATCTGACAGTGTGCATGGTATGATCTCTATTCTTTTATATTTATTGAGGGCTGCTTTATGTCCCAGTATGTGATCTATCTTGGAGAATGTGCCATGCGCACTTGAGAAGAAAGTAAATTCCCTGGCCTCAGGATGTAAAGTTCTAAATATATCCGTCAGATCCATCTGGTCCAATGTGTCTTTCAAGTCCATTATTTCTTTAGTGATTTTCTGTCTGGTTGACCTATCCATTGCTGTAAGCGGAGTATTAAAGTCCCCTGCTATTAGCACATTCTTATCTATAAGCTTGTTTCTGTTTGTGATTAATTGTTTTAGATATTTAGGTGCTCCCATATTCGGTGCGTAGACATTTATGATTGTTAGTTCTTCCTGATGGATGGACCCTGTAATTATTATGTAGTGCCCTTCTTCATCTCTTGTGATTGTCTTTAATTTAAAGTCCAGTTTGTCTGATATAAGTATCGCTACTCCGGCTTTCTTTTGATTTCCTGTAGCATGATATATATTTCTCCATCCCCTTACTTTTAATCTGAAGGTATCTTCCCGTCTAAAATGAGTTTCTTGTAGACAGCATATTGATGGATTTTGTTTTTTAATCCATTCTGCTACCCTATGTCTTTTGATTGGAGCATTCAGCCCATTTACATTCAGTGTTATTATTGAAATATGTGGGTTTAGAGTCTTTGTATCTTTTGTAGGGTTCATGTTTGTGGTGGTGTCTCTGGTATCTTTGTTCCTTGCAACCTTTCCTTCAGAGCATCCCCCTCAGGATTTCTTGTAGGGCTGGCTTCGTGGTGACAAATTCTTTCAATTTCTGTTTATTTGGAAAGGTTTTTATCTCTCCTTCTATTTTGAATGACAGGCTTGCTGGATAGAGGATTCTTGGCTGCATATTTTTACTGTTCATCACATTGAAGATTTCCTGCCATTCCTTTCTAGCCTGCCAAGTTTCAGTAGATAGGTCTGTCACCACTCTGATAGGTTTCCCTTTGTATGTTAGGGCCCTTTTCTCCCTAGCTGCTTTCAAAATTCTCTCTTTGTCCTTGTATTTGGCCATTTTCACTATGATATGTCGTGCAGAAGATCGATTCAGGTTACGTCTGAGGGGAGTCCTCTGAGCCTCTTGTACTTCCACATTTACTTCCTTCCCCAGGTCGGGGAAGTTCTCTGCTATAATTTGTTCCAGGACTCCTTCAGCACCTTTCCCTCTCTCTTCCTCTTCTGGGATTCCTATGATACGGATATTGTTGCGTTTGACCGTATCGCTGAGCTCTCGAATTCTTCTTTCCTGTTCCTGGATCAGTTTGTCTCTTTTTTTGTCAGCTTCTTGTTTTTCTATAATGGTGTCTTCTAAATCACTTATTCTCCTTTCTGCCTCTTCAATCCGTGCATTGGAGGCCTCTAATTTATTATGGATCTCATTTATCGCATTTTTTAATTCTTCATGCCTATTTTTATTTTCCATTCTGTCTGTAGCCATAGTTTCTTTGATGTCCCCTATGTTTTTTTCAAGCCCAGCTATTAATTTTACCATTATTATTCTAAAATCTTGTTCAGTGATGCTGCTGATATCTGTTTTGAGCAGTTCATTAGCTGTCATTTCTTCTTGGAGTTTCTTTGGAGGAGAGGTCTTTCGTTTCGTCATTTTAGTTAGCTTTCCGGCTCTTGTTGGTTTTAAAGACCTATTATTCTCTCTGTTTCTATGAGCACTGCTATATCCAAGAAGGCTCTTTGACTTTCCAGGGCCTACCCTTTCAGAGAGTGTTTTTTGAATGGTATCCCCTGGTCTCTCTTGTTGGGACCTTGGTTATTTTATTTTCCTATTCGTAGTGATATTTGGGACTCTCCACCTTGTGCACTCTAGCTTGTTTCTTGAGGTAGCCCTGGAAAAGAAAACAGACAGACAAACACACAGGGAGCAGGAGCACACAAACGCACAGGCTAATTCAACTAACATGCAAAGCGAGAGGGAAAACGAAAAAGTTAAGAGAAAAGATGGAGGAGGGAGGGCGAATAATAGGGAGTATAAAATACATAAAAGGGTCAAAAAGGGGAAAGGAAAAGGAAAAAAGAAGAAAACCGATGGACAAAGAACGGTTTAAAGGATATAACCAGATTTCCCAGCTACAGTTAAATAGCCGTGTGTATGCAGTGCTGGTTGAGGAGCATAGAGAAAGAGAGAGAAAGCAGGGCGGGATGAGACACAATTGGAAATAGAATGAACAGGCAGAAGGGATAAGAAGCTTTTTTCAAAGAGGTAAAGGGTAGAATATGGTTGGATAGGTGAGAGAAGGGTACTGGAATTATCCAGAGAAACTATGTAGTCTAATTACTCCTGAGATAAATAGCTGAAAATGTCAGTAGGTGTAGAATTTACATTTACACAATGGACTCGTGATCGTTTAAGCAAGCTGGCGACCAGAGTTAATCAGGTCAGTGTTCTGGGGAAAAAAGAGAGAAAAGAGAAAGAAGACGAAAAAAAGAAAGAGTAAAAAAGGGGAAAAAAAGAAAGAAAAAAAAAAGAAAAAAAAAAAAGAAAAAAAAAGGGGGAGGAGAGCACCTCTCAGGCAGGGATGGGCATGGCGTGATCCAATGCCTCAGGCGGGAGCTCTGCCTCGGCGGTTGTGGGGAGGAGAGTGACAGTGCTCCAGTCCCTTTTTGAAGCAAGAGCTGCTCCTCGCTCTTTTGGGGGTGTAAACTCCCCGTACCGGGGGCGCAGCCGAAGTTGGTTGCACTCTTCAACCCAGGCCAGTCCCAATCTCCAAATCCCCGTCCGGGCGCCCCGCTGAAATTGCCTTAGACACAGCTTCCCAGGCAACCCCCTCGGGCAATCCAGGCTCCCTGCCGAGTCGATGATTTCCTTCTTAACTTCCATTGTAATCATCGCCTTTCTTTTCAACTTTTTTCTGCATGGAGGTCATCGTATACTCACACAGATGTCGACTACAGTATTAATAAACTCTTGTCATATACTATATTTATTGTACCTGGCAATCAGACAGCAGAGGAAAGGGTCTATGTCTGCAGGCGGCCTCACCTAGAATGAAGGAGAGCATTCCTAAGCTCCTCTTGGATGGAAAAGCAAAGGACTGTCCACAGGTGCTTTGAGTGGCATCAAATACACTAGTGCCAGTTGTGGGCACCTTCCAACATTCTGAAAAATCACTGATTTCTGACAAACACCGTGGCCTGAGACAGAGCATCCGAGCATGGGGGACGATCACCCACAATCCCACAGCAACCCAGAGAGAACCATCGGCTAGGTTGTGATCAAGTGACATTTGATGTCGTGTGCTACTTGTATTGCAAGACATAGCTTGTTTATCAAGTTAAAGTTTATTAGAAACGTTTGCCCATCTTGTGGAACACTCGCAGAGCAAGTCACTCGCAATCCACGGTTCTAGTGCACGTCCTTCATTGGGACCGTGGGCCTCCATTGTCACTTGCCGCAGCTGCCGTGTGGGAACCTTACGACAGTAAGCATCCGTTTCTCCGCTCTAGTCTTCACACTGTCTGTGTAGCATTTTATTTTCCAATGTGTTATAAACTCCATGTGTTGCTATTAATTTTGTTTCAGCAGTTATCTCCTGAAGAGATTTAAATAATAATGATGAATCCTATATATTTGCCGTGATTCCAGATTTAACATTTTGAGCCTTGGTTTTATCTGTAAAATTAGGTTGTTGAATTTTACAACCCCTGTGATTCTTGAATTGCTTTCTTCTCCACTGAGAGGATTGGGATGTTGTGGGATCTGAGCGCACATGTGGTGGATTTTGGGGCTCGGTAGACAGAGTCTTTATCTTATGTTGTACAAAGTGTGCATATGTGAGACGTGTGCATGGGCGTGACCCAGTACCGCATGAAGCAGGCTTCGTGACCCTCGTGTGCACTGGGTGGGTGCCAGAGGACCCAGGGTGCGCTGGCCAAGGCCGTGGGCACAGCGGGTGCCAAGCCCGTCTTTCCTGGACTCAAACCAGCCATCAACTCATTTTCCTCTTGCCTCTGATGCCAGCACGCTCTGCCACCAGGTCACACCCCAGCCTCCCTGCACGTGGCTGTAGTGGGTTTGTTTAGAATTTTCTTTCTTGGCCACACACGCAAGCCTAATTTTTACTAGGCGCCAAAAAAAAAAAAAAAAGCTTGAGTTCAATTTAAACATTTACATATACTTAACAGGTCAGTATTCCAAGTGCTTTATTTATGTAATCACATCCTTAGGAAGTGGGCTCTTAAATATCTTCATGGAGCAGGTAAGGAAGGTACGGCACAAAGATGCTGGCCTGCGTGGGCTCAGTGGTGTGAGGTAGGATTTGAGCTCCACCGAGCTGACTCCAGCTCCACCATGTGCCTGGCACAGCACCCCCAGGGTGCCACGTGGGTGAGGGCCCCGGAGCCACAGAGCCACTAGGGAGGGCCGGGAAGGGACCCCTAAGAGAGGTGGGACCAGAGTGTGCAGGACTGTTGGCAGCGGAAATGAGAGCAGAGCCTGCGTCCTACTCGGTAGGGAGACCCGGGCACCAGGAATGTTCTCCATCCTAGATTTGTGCCCTGGACCTGAGTTCCAGATCAGGTTTTCAAAACAGTTTATTTTTATTCTATGGAAGGCAATATGTATTCTGTTTTTATTAATGTGGCAAGAACACTCTTTTTTTCTAGCCATTGAGTGCTTTTAAATTTGTTTTCATAAACAGTGTTCTGGTTCTGAAGCATATATCATGCCCAGATATTTCCTGACCGTCTCACCGAGCCCACATCCTGAAATCTAATTTCATTTCAAGGAACCTAACAGTCTAAGTACCTTCCTTTTGGAAAATGTTCTGCAGATTCTAGCAAAGTCAACAGCCAAGCCATAAATTTAAGTGCAACACAGACGAGAGGACTAGGAAGCCTGCTTGTCTCACTGCTTATTTTAATATTCAAGTAATTTTCTATAAAAGCCAAAATATTGTACCAGAAAACGATCCTTCGTGGTCATGCAGGCATAACTTCTCCAAGGGATAAATTAAGAAGGTGAGGCACAGATGTATATAAGGTATTCGTTTCAAGTTCTGGCTGCTCCACGAAGTCTCTGGGGAGAAAGGAAGGAAGCTGGGCTACGAGACCGTCGACGAATCGGGCTCCCGCGGCACAGGGAGGGCGGCTTGTAGTCCGCGTGCAAGATGACAGGTGGCCAGTGTGTGCCCTCTGTGGCAGCACCGACTCCAGGAGTCGAGGGTGGATGACCTCCCTCCCGCCAGCAGTGGTCAAAACGAACAGCCTCCGTGGCTGTAAATTTATGGCTCACATGATCTGGACAAATACCGCATCTGTTTCCACTTGTGCTGGGAAATCATGATATGCAAAATGAGTTTGCAGTGGGGCGCCTGGGTGGCTTAGTCGGTTAAGCGTCTGACTTTCACTCAGGTCGTGATCTCACGGTTCATGGGTTTGAGCCCCACTTTGGGCTCTGTGCTGACTGCCAGCTCAGGTCCTGGAGACTGTTTCAGAGTCTGTGACTCCCTTTCTCTCTGACCCTCCCCTGCTCACGCTGTCTCTCTCTCTCTCCCCTAGAAATAAATTTTAAAAAAATGAGTTTGCAGAAAGGTCTAGTAAGTGTTTCTGGAAATCAAGATGTTTTGGCCCCTATCCTAGACCTTGTGTGTCCACAGATGCATGGACGATACTGGAAGTGTGAACTTCTACAAGTTCATCTGAAATTTTGGGGCAGTTGGGCCTCAGGTCACACCTGGAGAGATTCTACATTGAGTTACCTGGGAGCTGGTGTCCTGGCTACTCTCCTGATTGAGCCGCTCAGCCTGCAGACATTCCATTCCTGGGTTGCAGCTGTGACTTCCACCCATTTCCCCCCAGAAAACCCATGTGTGTCATTCAGTAGCAAGGACTCGGCTGGGACCCAAGGCTTATTTCTGAGCACAGTGGTGCACCTGACCACCTCCTGCCTGGCCAGGGACAGACAGCACCCGCACCCTGGGGGTGAACAGCAGGGAGAAAATTCCAAATTCAGATGTGCTCAAAAATCATTAGTTTCCGTGCCTGAAACACAGGAATACTTAAGTGAGGAAAGCTCATTATTTCCAGGAACAATCACTCATTTATAGAAGATGGGAAAGTCAAGAGGAAGATTGAATTTAGAGCAATTTCTGATGCAATGAAGGTTCACACTTGCTTGAATCCAGAATGTCTCAAATTATGTGGGTGATATAATAATGACATGATTTACTCAGTACTCTCTTTTTACAAATTATAAGATACCTTAAAGTGAAAAATATCTTATGGACAGCAGGGCTCCTGGGAACAGTGAAACGGGTCCTTCAGTTCTATGCCATCAGTGCATATTCTTTTTTTTTCTCGTGTTTTTGTTTTTTTTTTTTTTTTAACATTTATTCATTTTTGAAAGACAGAGTAAGACAGAGCATGAGCAGAGGAGGGGCAGAGAGAGAAGGGGACACAGAATCCGAAACAGGCTCCAGGCTCTGAGCAAGCATTCAGCACAGAGCCTGACACAGGGCTCGTACCCACGAACCATGAGATCATGACCAGAGCCGAAGTTGGACGCTCAACCGACTGAGCCACTCAGGTGCCCCAGTCAATGCATATTTAAGTCTACGATATTGTACCGTATAGAAAATGGCCATGAAGGGGCGCCTGGGTGGCTTAGTCGGTTAAGCGGCCGACTTTCGCTTGGGTCATGATCTCGCGGTTCGTGGGTTCAAGCCCCGCGTCGGGCTGTGTGCTGACTGCCAGCTCAGAGCCTGGAGCCTGTTTCAGAGTCTGTGACTCCCTCTCTCTCTGACCCTCCCCTGCTCACGCTGTCTCTCTCTCTCTCCTAGAAATAAATAAAAGATTAAAAAAAAAATACGTCTAAAAAAAAAAAAAAGAAAGAAAATGGCCATGAAAACAATCTCAGTTTTACTACTAACCCTCATCCTGACTACTTTTTTAAGTATGTGAAGGGGAAAACAAGATATTTTTCTATACTTCCGTATGGGGTTTTTTTGTTTTTTTTCTTAAATTTTTTTTTTCTAGGAGAGAGAGAGAGACAGCGTGAGCAGGGGAGGGTCAGAGAGAGAGGGAGTCACAGACTCTGAAACAGGCTCCAGGCTCTGAGCTGGCAGTCAGCACAGAGGCCGACGCGGAGCTCGAACCCACGAACCACGAGATCATGACCTAAGCGAAAGTCGGATGCTTAACCGACTAAGCCACCCAGGCGCCCCATTCCATATGTTTTTTAAATAACTTTTTGTCAGGGCACCTGGGTGACTCCGTCGGTTGAGCGTCGGACTTAGCTCAGGTCATGATCTCATGGTTTGCGAGTTCGAACCCTGCACTGGGCTCTGTGCTGACAGCTTGGAGCCTGGAGCCTGCTCTGGGTTCTGTCTCCTCCTCTCTCTGCCCCTCCCCTGCTCGTCTCTGTCTCTCAAAAGTAAAGAAATATTGTGGGGATGAGCACTGGGTATTATATGGAAACCAACATGACAATAAACTATTTAAAAAAATAAAATGGCAAATACTAACCAAAAAAATTAAGAAATATTTTAAAAAATTTAAAAAACCAATAATTTATTGCCTAGTTGACTAACATAACAGTGTGTACAGTGTAGTCTTGGCTTTAGGAGTGGATTCCCGTGATTCATCACTTACATACGCCACCCAGCCACCCAGTGCTCATCCCAACAGGTGCCCTCCTCAGTGCCCCTCCCCCATTTGCGTGCCTTCCCAACCCCCACCCTCACCAACCCTCAGATTGTTCCCTTTATTTAAGAGTCTCTTATGGTTTGCCTCCCTGTCTATTTGTAAGGTATTTTTCCTTCCCTTTCTCTATGGTTATCTGTTAAGCATCTCAAATTCCACATATGAGTGAAAACATGTATCATCTGTCTTCCTGTGGCTGACTTACTTCACTTAACATAATACTGTCCAGTTCCATCCACGTTGCTGCGAATGGCAGGATTTCATTCTTTCTCATTGCCAAGTAGTATTGCGTTGGATACATATACCACATCTTCTGTATCCATTCCTCAGTTGATGGACATTTGGGCTCTTTTCATACTTTGGCTGTTGTCGATAGTGCTGCTCTAAACATGGGGGTACATGTGCCCCTTCTAATCAGGACTCCTGTATCCTTTGGGTAAATTCCTAGCAGTGCTATTGCTAGTGTTGTAGGGTTTCTATTTTTAAGTTTTTGAGGAACCTCCACACTGTTTTCCAGAGCAGCTGCACCCGTCTGCATTCTCACCAGCCGTGCAAGAGGGCTCCTGTTTATCTGCATCTTTGCCAACATCTGTTGTTTCCCGAGTTGTTAATTTTAGCCACTCTGACCGGTGTGAGGTGGTATCTCACTGTGGCTTTGATTTGTATTTCCTTGATGATGAGTGATGTTGAGCCTCTTTTCATGTGTCGGCCATCTGGATGTCTTCTTTGGAAGACATTTCTTTGATATTTTTAATCAAAACTAACATATTTTTTGAATAAGAATTAAAAAGGAAAGATTGAAGGTGAACTCAGTGTTGATGGTTTATCTACAATTGTGCTAAATAAGTGTGTGCCCTGAGTCATGTTGGACGGCTGGCTCTGTTCCTCTCATAGAGGGACTGCTGTCACACTCACTGTGACCAGAGTGCGGGTCAGTGCTTGTGGACAGTACACACTCGTGTGGTGCACGCCGCCCCAGACGCAGGACTTTCCCTTCACTGGGACCTTCCACATGCCCTTCACTGTCAGTCCACATCCATACCCACGAGCAAAGAGTGTCTCGATATCTGTCTTTTCTAGAACTCCGTGGCCGTGGGACCTTTATCTGCGCCGTTACGTGTCCCAGTAGCTGCTCCTTTATGTGGAGAGCTTTTCTGTTGTGTTCCAGCTTGTCGATCATAAATAAGACTGCTTCTGGAAAGTTCTGCATTGTGGTACTTTTATTGTGGTTTTAATTTGTATCTTTTAAGATAACGAGTGATATTAAAACACTACATCATATTGTATGCTTATTTTTAATTGTTCATCATTATTATTAGCAAGTTGTAGAACTTTTAAAAAATGTGTTCCAGATACTATCATAGATCACGTATGTCTGAAAAAATCTTGCTGACTCAAAGCCGGCAGTGATTTTCTGTATGTTTTCTTCTTGGAAGTTTATAGTTTTTATTTATACTTAGACCTCGGGCCTGTTGTATTAGCTCCCGCTGTGGCCTAGCGGTACGCTGACCCTTGAGCACCTGGACGCATCTCCCAGGACAACAGTGCAGCCCGTGCATGCACTTGCCCTTCGCCAGCCGGCTTCATCGTGAGAATACTTCGTATACAGCACACGTGGTGTTCAAAGTGTGTGTTCACTGATTATCAGGAAGGCTTCTGGTCACTGGCGGACTGATAGTTTTTATGTTTTTGAGGAGCCAAAATTACACGTGGATTTTCAACATGAAAATTGTGGTTGCACAGTTGAACGCGATCATAGATTTTGGGGAGGCCTAGCTGGAATTCAAGAGCCCTCCTTTTTATAGCATTTTTTCTTCATTTTTAAGCAATCCAATTCAGACTAGACCAGTTTTGTCACTTCCATACTGTTGTAATGGGGTAGTCAGGTATCTAGAAACATACGCAGGCTTGCAGGGACAGAGGCTAGGATCATGTTTGTAAACATAACTGGCCCCGTTTGGAAATCCTGGGTGGCTGTGTGTGCCGGCCGTCGGCCCACGTGGGGTCAGGAAGGACAGAGGGCCCGTGTGTGCTGACGTTTCTCTCACTCGCAGCAAAGGTGGCTGATAGAAGGCTTGTGACTGTGCTTCCACAGCTTCCTCAGAAGAGAATCTCAAAGGGAGAAAGTGGTTGAGTCCGGAAGCAGTGCGATTGGGACCGTGAGCTCAGCAGCACCTCTCGCTCCTCAGGGACGGTTTCCACCACCAGCACAGTGTAGGCCGGTTTCCTGCTTCCCAGAGACGCGGTCTGGCGGGCGCACCGCGGCGCCCGTGCGTGAGCCCTACTCTCGGGTGCGCTTGTCTGTCCTCGTCCCCACAAGTGGAAGGGGGTGGGGCGGCGCGGGGCTTGCTGGACACAGTCTGGGCACAAACTCACATAGTTGCCATCAGCAGTGTAGACGCGCTCGTGCAGGAGGCCATAGAACCCTCCGAACCTCACCTTTGACCTCCCTTGTCCCTTCCTTCCTGGTGCGTTCTGCCTCGTGGCGGGTGTGGGTGGTCTTGGACCAGGCAGATAGCCCACCCTTGGGTTATTCCGTCACATCGTAAAGCCAGAGCGCAGTCGTTGAAGCTGCACTAAATACATCTGGGCAACGCTGACTGCACCTCATTTCCCGGGATAAGTGGGCTACTGGAAAATATCTCATTTCTTTTAACTTTGCCTTTGGTTTCCCATGATTTATGTCAGACTATAAAAGAAAGAAAGATAAAGGAATTTCTAAAGATGAGTCTATTTTTTTCTCCCTGTTGCTAACTTTAAGAAACAGAAGTACTTCAAGGTGTTCCTGCCTGGCTCCGATGCTTTCAGATGTCAGACCCAAGGTAATCTAATAATGAGTCTTTGAGTTTCATAAATTTTTTAGTGTTTATTTCTATTAGAGAGAAAGAGGGGAGGGGCAGAGAGAGGGAGACACAGAATCTGAAGCAGCTCCAGGCTCCGAGTTGTCTGCGCAGAGCCCGACATGGGGCTCAAAGGAGCTGTGAGACCATGACCTGAGCTGAAGTCGGACACTTAACCAACTGAGCCCCCCAAGCGCCCCAATAAGTCTTTGAGTTTTAATGTAAATGATAGAGGGAATAGGCAGCATTACCTTATGACTGGCCTGCCAGGAGACCTGTATTTACTCTTCACTCTGAGTAGTTTTTCCTGCCGTTCCCCTGCCTGTTAGCACCGCTGGTAGGAGCAGACCACACTGCTGGGTGACACCAGTGCGTCCTGATTCATTGATTTGTATCATCGTGATTTGATCATGATTCTATCTGTAGCCTGAAGAAAATGGGACTTACAAGTTCAAAGCAGAGCAAGTATTACAGAAGCCCCCAGAGTTCCTCTGTCAGTGCTGTTTCCCACCAGTCTGCCGTGGTTTTTCTGTACAACTTAGAATCTTACCTCTGGATAATTAGTTTATTTTCTAGATAAGTCATCTTATAAAATTAGACTTTAAACATTCACAGAAGAATTCAAAAGACGTTTATGAAAATCTTTCATACTAAAATGGTCCTGTAGATGAGTAGAAAATATGCATATAGGTGACCCATGAGCCACACAGGTTTGAACTGTGCAGGTCCACTTGTATGTGGGTTTTTTCAGTAAGTACAGTACATATGGCAAAGGCGTGTTCTCGTATGATTTTCTTGGTAACGTTTTCTTTTCTCTAGAGTATTTTATTGTAAGAGTACAGTATGTAATATGTACACAGAATATGTGTTTATGGACCGTTCATGTTATTGGTCAGGCTTCTGGTCAACAGTAGACCATTGTACTTAGGGTTTTGGGTGTCCGCAGTTGTATGTGTGTATTCGACTATGCAGAAATCAGTACTCCTCACCCCTGATATTACAGGATCAACAGGTGATTTCAAGTTTTACCTGGATGAGAAATGTGTGTACTCAGATGTTAGAATAAGTGAAGTTACCAAGTAGAGAATCGACCAAGGAAAAAGAAAGACTCCAGTTGCTGAAATGGAAGTGGGGACGTGCCGCTGACCTCACTAATGAGCTGCTGGGCAGGAGCAGATGAGGTAGCGTGAGTCAAATGGAGGAATTCATAGAAAGATGCAAATTATTGACAGTGACTTAAGAATAAATAGAAAACTGAGGAGATTTATAAGAACTAAAGAGCTTAAATTAGAAGAATAATTAGAAAAAAACTTTCCACAAAGGAAATACAAGGACAAGATGGATTCATGAGTGATTCCTACCAAAAATTTAAGGAAGAATTAATGCCATTTCTTCACAAACTTTTCCAAGAAATTAGAGAGAACACCAAAACTTCCTCAGTGAGGCCAGTATCACCCTGATTGAAGATTAGAAAAAAATAGAAGAAAACTAACATCAATATTTCTCACGAATATAGATGCAAAAATCCACAATAACTAGCAAATCCAATTCCGCCACATGTAAAAGAGCGCTTTATCCCGGAACATAAGGTCGGTTTAACAGATGGGAGTAGATTAACGCAATACATCACATCAATAAGTAAAACATACGACCGTCTCACAGACACAGAAAAATCGTTTGACAAAATCCTCACCCATTTATGAATGATTCAAGCAGCATCAACACAGAAGAGCTCCCTCAACCTGATAAAGTCCATCTACGAAGACCCAGTGCTAACAGCATTCTTAGTACTGAGAGACGGTGCAATTGCCCCGGGAGGTGAGGAAAAAGACCAGGATGTCCACTGTCAGCACCGTCACCTGTGGGTGAGCTGGCAGCTGTGGGTGGGGCAGCTGGGCAGGAGGCGCACATGTGGGCGCCGACGTCCTGGGGGCTGCTCCCTGTGGGGGTCCGCGTGTGCTCACCGAGGGCGTCATCATGCCCCCCACACGCCCGGGCGTAAGAACAGGTGCCAGTCGCTGCAGTGGGTGGGAGCCTGGACCTTTTGTGTGCGCGGCTCTCTGAGAACAGGGGACTGTTCCCTGTGCCTGTGGCCCCACTGCGTGCGGTGCCCAGACGTGGAGACTCGCCGATGCCTTTTGGCTCCGAGTTTCCTGTGTCTTAGAAACTGGGGCGCGTGACCTCTTAAAGGGTGTCTGAGACCTCAGGGCCAGCCTTAGCTCCAGTGGGGGGCTTCTGTCTCAGGGCCCTTGCTCGGGAGAGGGCGGGAGTCTCTGCTGGTCCCTGTTTGGTCACACCTGTCCCTCCCACACAGGCACGTTTCCAGTGGTTCGCTCGTGGGCGTGGGAGACCAGATGCCTCTCACGTCTGTCCCTGGCTCCTCCGGCCTCCCCTCTCCTCCGGCCGCTTGCTGGCCCGGCCGTGCTGTGCCCTCCCACAAGCCACGTCCTCTCGCACAGCTGGCCTCTTTCTTCCTTCTGAAGACATGCTGTCCACTGTTCCCCTGGCTCGTCCGTCTTTCCGTACCCTGCCTGCTCTGGCCTGCGTCCCTCAGGCCCCGCTCCCTCCTGGGCGCCGAGCCTCCCCAGCCCCTTTATAAGCCTTACCTACTTCCTGCTCCCACTCCCCGCAGTCCTGCCCTGCAGACCCTCCACCCGCCCCGTCTAGCCTGTTGCCTGCTGTGCCCTGCGGGGGCTCAGAGATGCGTGTTGCACCGACGTCCGTAGCTCGATGGCTTCATCGTGACGCAGATCCAGCGATAACGCCCGTTCGGTGTCCCCTGCGCGCGACTGTCCTGGGGCCCCGGTGAGGCATCCCCGGGAGCCGGAGCCTAACATTGTTATTTCAGGTGTTTTACCCGCCTCCCCTGACAAATACTCTGTCATAGCAAAACTGAAAAATGCGTGTGAAGCTGTGAGTCTTGCATGACTAAAGTTAACAGAATTTCAAAGGTCATTGAATACAACTATCACTGTGCACCATCGGGTGTGGTGCCCGCGGGCTGGCCGTAGTCAGGGCAGAGCAGCCGGGCCCCGCGGCAGAGTGAGAGCGCGAGTTCGCTTTCACACCGAAGTCTCCTGCGGGCGCCTGCACGGGCGGAACCCGAAAACCGAGGGCAGAGCCACAGCCCGCGTGCAGGTGCCCGGCCGATGGCCCCCAGCTTCTGCCCAGAGACACACGGCCCATGAGACGGGTGACTGTCCGACTGCGTGGAGGGCTGTCCAGAGGTGCTCGGCGGCAAGGCAGCCTGGGAGCCAGACAGGAGTAGCCGCCGTGGGGATGGGTCACAAATGTGCCGCCACGGGAGCAGGGTGACGGCAGAGTAACGCTACGGAAGAAGCTGTAGAGCTCACTGTGTGTGTCCTGCAGCCTGACAGCGACAGGAAGGCCTGGGGCTGCTGTGTCCATGCAGGGAAAGAGGCCGCATGAAGACAGCGGCCATAGAACCAGGGCTGCGAGAGTGGCGGGCGCTGTGGACACACGTCAGGGCCAAGGTGACACCTGATGTTATTGGTGCTGGGAGGGGGCTGGCAAGGGCGGGCCCCGCTGGGAGAACAGGCTGAAGGCCGACGCTGTTCCTGATTCCAGAAAACTCAGACATTGCTGTTATTTTGGAAACCATGGTGCGTGTGTTAGGTTTGCACATTTTGCAGAAAAGCAACTCCCTACTGGTGGAATTTAGACGTGCGGCCCAGGACAATGTTAGAATTCAACTTCGTGGCAATTGTTACTCTTCTTATTTAAGTCACCTCGTAGAGCGAGCCAGTGAATTGTCTGCGAGGCATGGCCCCAGGAGCTCCGACCTGCCGCCGCAACTGGCCTGTGACCCGGCCACAAACACCCTCAGTCTCGCACACACTGCCCATGAGTGTGCACACAAGGTCATAGAACCCTCAGCCTTGCCCACACACTCCTTATGAATGTGCACAGAAACCACAGAACCCTCAGCCTTGCACACATGCCCCATGAGTGCACACATGAAGTCACAGAACCCTCAGCCACACACACACACTCCCTGTGAATGTGCACAGAAACTACAGAACCCTCAGCCTTGCACACCTTGTGAGTGTGCACATGAAGCCAAAGAACTCTCAGCCTTGTACACACACACCCATGAATGTTCACAGGAACCACAGAACCCTCGGCTTTGCACACCCCCCGTGAGTGCGCACACGAAACCACAGAACCAGAGCCAAGCGTGTGCTGTGGTTTTGCACGGTGGAAGCTGTGTAGCCCCCTCCTGTGGGCATACGCATGGGGCAGTGGAGGGGCCTGGGGGTACAATCAGGGGTAGATGTGTCTGTGAATTTGCACGTGGAGGAGAAGAAAGGCACCGACGGAATGGGAAGACAGAGGCAGCCTCTGACCTCAGCCCCGTGGGTCTGTGCCGCAGGCAGTGCCACAGGCCGTGGGGTGTCTGGGGCTGGAGCCACGGGGCTGGAGCCACGGCGCAGGGATCTGTCAGTGTGACAGAGGCCCAGCTGCTCATAGCTTGTGCGATTTGGCCACGGGGGACGGCGCCTGTCATGCTTGGCGGGTGTCGATCTCGAATCTGGCTGGTGGAAGGCATTTGTTCCCGGTGGTCTGGCAAAGCTCTGGGGTCTGCAGACGCGCACTGCTGTGTTCTCCAGCCCTGCGCGGTGCGGTCACAGGCCAGGAATGTGACAGCTGGGCTGTGATTTGAGTTCTGCTCAGTTTCTTTGAAAATGAGCTAGAAGCCCAACTTGAAAAACTTATCTTTAAATAAGCTGCAGCATTTCAGTGTCCTCAGCACATAGGATTCCTGTGATACGTGGCTCTGTTCTGACGGGTGACCGCGTGGTGCTCCTGGGGTTCCTGAGTTACGACAGCGTGGCAGCTGTGGGCTTCCGCACACACGGACGTAGCGTTCGGGAGAACAGCTGTGTCGAAGCAGGGAGCAGACCTCGCGGGGGGTGGCCGTCTGGCGGCACCCCAGCTGGGCCCGCTGCTCTCTGGGGTTCACAGGACAGCTGGGGCTGGAGTGCAGGCCACCCCGCGGCTCTGGGTCAGTCAGGACGGTTCCGCCACGGGGAACATCGGTTTTTGGTGGGACCCTGAGCATGTGCAGTCATTTTATGGGAAATTTGAGGTGTAGATTTACAAATAATACGTTGGTATAATTTTTAAATTTTAATTTTTTTAACTTCAGAGATTATTTATTTATTTGTTTGTTTATTTATTTTAGAGAGAAAGAGATCATGTGTGTGAGTGGAGGAGGCGCAGAGAGAAGGAGAGAGAGAATCCCAAGCAGGGTCCACACTCAGCATGGAGCCTGACGTGGGGCTTGATCCCACGACCCTGGGATCACGACCTGAGCTGAGATCAAGAGTTCCATGCTCAACTGACAGAGCACCCCCCCCGCCCAGGCGCCCCTATTTCTAATGCTTTCTGGACTTTCTCACGTTAAAAAAATATGTTATTATAGAAAGTAGAAAATATACATGAACGAAGTGAAGTGAACTGAAGGGAAAAAAAACACAACAGCTCTTATTAACTGTCCCAAACTCAGAGGTAACTGTTTATTTTTTAAAAAATTTTTAAATGTTGTATTTACTTTTGAGAGAGAGACAGCATGAGCAAGGGAGGGTCAGAGAGAGAGGGAGACACAGAATCTGAAGCAGCTCCAGGCTCTGAGCTGTCAGCACAGAGCCCGACACGGGGCTTGAACCCATGAACCATGAGATCGTGACCTGAGCCGAAGTCGGATGCTTAACTGACTGAGCCACCCAGGTGCCCCCAGAGGTACTTGTTTTTACCATGTTAACATTGAACTTTCAGATGGTCTCCTGGATCTGTGTGGGTGTATATGTGCGTATACACTGACACAGACAGCGAGATCTAATTACAAATACAGTACTGGTGTTCAGCCTAAGTTTTCACAAAATTAGCCTTGATAGTTGCATCTTGTTCTGTTGTATGGGCGTGCCGCAGTTTATCTAATTAATCTGGTGTTGTTGCATTCAGATAGCTCCTAACTTGTTTGGTTGTATATGCATCGCTGAGATGGACATCCTGGTAAATAGTTTTCATGCTTGTGTGATTACTTCTCCATAATAATTTTTGGAAATGTAATTGCTGAGTCAGTGTCCTCACTTTTTAACAGCTTTTGCCAACTTTTCTCCAAAAAATATTGCCAAATTTTCTCCAGAAACTTTGGGCCAACTTGTGTATCTTCTAATGGAGTGTGAGGAATTGGGTTTACTCAAACAATCACAAGTATTATTTAAACAGTATTCAGCACAGATCACTGGCCTGGGCACATGCAGTCAATGGCAGGAAAGAAACTTGCGTGGGGCTTCAGGTCTTATGGACGGAGCCGCTTACTTCCTGTGTCCACACTCGCCAAGGGGCTTCTCGGAAGCAGAAAGTGTTAGTGTAGAAAGGAGCCCTGCATTTTTGGGCTGTTATATTTCTTTTGTTGTGAATTATTTATTGATGTTTAAAATTTTTTTCATTGAAATGCCCCTTTTTCCCCTTGAGCTATTAACTCCTCGCCATAAGTTAGCACCCATTTTTCTCAGTTTGTGGTAATAAAAATAATTCTAAGATCTGTTTTTGTTTTTAGACTTAGGAGGGCTTTCCCCGAAGACAGCATATTCATTGAGATTTCCTAATGTTTGTTTCTTATTTACATACACGGTACTGGTAAGTCTATTACCAATTCATGTTTCCCCCAAAGGATTAGCCAGACAGCCAAATGACTGAGCAGATTTTCCCCTCACTAACATGAAATGCCAGACCTTTCCCTGTGATATTCTCGTCTCTGTTTCTTCACGTTATTTTCCATCCCAGCACCTGACACAGTCCACCAGTTTTGATAATGTGGCCTTATGGTAACTACTTCTCAGAATGCCTTTTGCTTAGTTCTTCTTTTAAAGTAATTTTATAAATACTTTATAATTCTTCTTTTTTAAAAAATAATTTTATAGGGGCGCCTGTGTGGCTCAGTCGGTTAATCAACTGACTCTTGATTTTGGTGATTGTGATCTCACAGGTTCGTGAATTTGAGTCCCACATCTGGCTTTGTGCTGTCTGCTTGGTTCTCTCTCTCTCTGCTCCTCCCCCATTCGTGCACACGTGCACGCACGCACATACACACTCTCTCTCTCTCTCAAAATAAATAAGCTTAAAAGAGAAAATAACTTTATGATGCAAAACGTCAAGTGCATCTAAGAGTGAGAGAAAGCCTGGTGACGCTGGTGTTTCCATCACCGCCTCGCACGGTGAGCACCCCAGCCGGTCTGGTCCAGCCCCTTACCTCACAATTTTTATTTATCAAAATTTATCAATACTTTTATTGATATATAATAAAATGTGAGCGTTACCATTACCACGGTCCATTCCAGTGTATTTCCATCACCCTAAAAGAAGCGTGCACCTGTTAGCACCTGGTCCCATTTCCCACACCCCAGGCCCAGCACCTCCTGGAGTTGCCTTTTCTGAACGTATCATGTGCGTGGGAGCCTACAGTACTTGACCTTCTGTGTCCCGCGTACCCGCGTGGTAGAGGTCTCCGCACCTCACTCCTCATGGCTGCAAATGAGTCACGGTTTGGATAGCCCACATCTTGCTAATGGACTTTTGAGGTGTTCCTACTTTTCGGCCATAGTTGATAATGCAGCTGTGAAGATTCCGGCACATGTTTTTGTCTAACCGTATCTTTTCCAACCTCTTGTGTTTGGACCTAGGAGTGGACTTCCTGGGTTGTGTGGTAATTCTGTTTTTAGCCATTGGAAGAGATGCCAAACTTTTACATATATTGGCTGCATTATTATTATTTTTAAACGCCTATTTGTTTTGAGAGAAGGGGAGACAATGAGTAAGCAAGGGTGGGGCAGAGAGTAGGGGAGGGGTAGAGGGGGTGCGGTAGAGAGAATCCCAAGCAGGCTCCTCACTGTCAGCACAGAGCCTGACAGAGAGCTTGAACCCATGAACTGAGAGACCATGACCTGAGCCACAGTCAGGAGTCAGATGCTTAATTGACAGCCGCCCAGGCACCCCGGCTACATTATTTACATTCCCACTAGCAGTGTGTGAGGGTCGTGATTTCCCCACCTCTTTGCCAACACTTATTTTTGATATTTTTATTATAGCATTTCTAGTGGGTATGAAGTGGTATCTGTGGTTTTGATGTGCATTTCCCATGATGAGTCATTAATGTTGAGTATCCTTGCATGTGCTCATCGGCCATCTCTGTGTCTGTACTTCTTCTTTGGAGAAAGCCTTTTCTTTGGAGAAATTCTACTCAGATCTTTTCAAGAAATTCTTTTGAAATCCTTTGTCCATTTTAAATTGGGTTATTTGACATTTACTGTTTAGTTTTCGTAGTTCTTTACATATTGTGGATATCAGGGGTGCCTGGGTAGCTCAGTCGGTTAAGCGTTCGACTTCGGCTCAGGTCACGCTCTCACGGTTCGTGGGATCGAGCCCCGCATCGGGCTCTGTGCTGACAGCTCAGAGCCTGTTTCGGATTCTGTGTCTCCCTCTCTCTCTGCCCCTCCCCTGCTCACGCTCTCTCTCTGTCTCTCAGAAGTAAATAAAACATTGCTTTGGAGACAGTCTTTGCAACACTAGTTCACTAGTCTTTGGTCTCCTCAGTGTTGGCCTCACTGAAATAAATACATTTCTTGTTTCTACCACAAGAAAGAAAGAAGGAAAGAAGGAAAGAAGGAAAGAGAGAAAGAGAGAAAGAGATTTATATATTGTGGGTATCAGATCCTCATCACATATATAGACCTGGAAACTATTTTCTCTCATCCTGCAGACTGCCTTTTCACTTTTCTTTATAGCATCCCTCAACATACAAAGTTATTCACTTTTCCATACAACATGAGGTAGGGTCTAAATCCACCCCTGCCCCCATTTTTGGGCTTGTGTATATGTGGTTATTTCATACCATTGGTTGAAAGAATGATTCTCCTCCTTTATTGAGTAGTCTTGGAACTCTTGTTAGAAATCAGTTGACCAGAGTTATAAGTGTATTTCTGGGCCCTCAATTCTATCCTGTGCTTCTTTATGTCTCCCTGGCCACTGCCAGGCTGCCTTGGTTACTGTAGCTTTGTGGGCAGTGTGGGACGTGGGAAGTGTGAGTCTTCCACCTTTGTTGTTTTTCAAGATTGTCTTGGCTATTCAGGGTCTCTTTCATTTCCATATGAGTTTTAGGATCAGATTGCCTTTTGGAACATACAAAAAACTTTGATAGGGTTTACATTGAATTTCTAATAGAGTTTGGGGGAGTACTGCCATTATAACAATATTGTTTCCCACTTATGAATATGGGATGTCTTTCACTTTGTGTAGATCTTATTTAATTTCTCACAACAATGTTTCATAGTTTTCATTGTAAAAGTCATGAATATATTTTCTTACATTAACTTCTGGGTATTTTATTCTTTTTGATACTATTATAAATGAAATTGTTTTCTTAATTTGAGAGTGTTCACTGCTGGTATATAGACATGTGACTAACTTTTATGTACTGATCTTGTATTCCACAACCTAGCTGAACTAGTTGATTAGCTATACTAATTATTTTCAATTGATTTTTTTTTAACTTTCAGTATATAAGATCATATCAGGTACAGAGATAGCTTTACTTCTTTCTCTCCATTCTAGATGGCTTTTATTTCCTTTTCTTGTCTAATTGCTCTGGCTGGAACCTTCTGGAAAATGTTGTTGTGTGGAAGTTCTGAAAGCAGACATCTTTGTCGTGTTCCAGATCTTAGGGGAAAGTTTTCAGTCGTTCACCGTTAAGCATGGTGTTAGCTGTGGCTTTTCGTAAATGGCCTTTGCCAGGTAGAGGAAGGTCTCTTCTGTGTCTAATATGTTAAATGTTTTTTTTATCATGAAAGGATGTTGCATATTTTAAATGCTTCTTAAAATATCTGCTGACATGATCATGTGTTTGTTATTCCATTTGTGTTACCTATTTTCACATGCTGCTTAAAAAATATCTGTTGAGGGGATCATATGTTTTTTATTCCATTGAACTACTAACCTAACCTTGCATTCCTGGGATAAATCCTACTTGATCGTTGTGTATAACCTTTTTATATTTGCTGCATTCAGTTCTTCTGTATTTTGCTGAGGATTTTTGCATCCGTATCTGTAAGGGATATTGTTCTGTAATTTCCTTTGCTTCTAATATCATTGTCTGGTTTTCGTATCAGGGAAATACTGGCCTCACAGAATGAGTTCTGAAGTGTTCTTTCCCCATCTGTTGTTTGGAAACTTTAATAATGATTGGTATTAATTCTTCTTTATATTTTTAGCAGAATTCAGCAGTGAAGGTAGCTAGTTCTGAGTGTTTCTCTGCTGGAAGTTTTAATCATCCTCACCATCATCATTACCATTGGCTCAATCTTAACTGTTACAGATTTATTGCTTCTTGAGTCAGTTTTGGTAGTTTGTGCATTTACACAAATGTGTCCGTTTCATGTAGGCTGCCTGATTTACTGGCACACATGGTTTGTGCTGTCCCTTAGGATCTTTTCATTTCTGTAGGATAAGTCATAATGTCTCCTCTCACACTACTGATTTTAATAGTTTATGTCTTCTCTTTCTTTTATGCATTGCTCACCCATCAACACAGATGTTCGGTTATTATTTATAATTATTGCTTTATGCCTCTATCTCTTAAGTCACATTGAAAATAAAAGGAGTTACCAACAAAAGTTCATTTACGCTGTCCTTCATGTTTCCCTATTGAGTTCCTCTTGCTGGTGTTCATGAGGACTTGAGTTGTTACTGGTGTCTGTCCATTCGGCCTGAAGGGCTCCCTCCAGCTGTAGGGAAGCTGTGCTGGCAACACACTTTCTTAATGTTTATCTGGGGATATGTTAAATCCTCCTGTATTTTCAAAGGATAGATATGCTGGATATAGAATGATTGATGGAAATATTTTGTTTTTCTTTCAGCACTTCGCATATGGCTCTCTGCTGCCTTTTGGACTCCACAGTTTCCGATGAGAAATCAAATGTCAGTCTTATTTATGATCATCTGTATGTGATGAATCGCTTCTGTCTTGCTGCTCTCAAGACTGTCTTTTTGTCTTGGAAAGTTTCTTCCGGATGTATCCAGGTGTCCTGTGGGTCCTCTTGGTCTGCAGTCTGTCGAGTTCCTGGATGTGTAGATTTACGGTTTTCATCAGATGTGGAAAATATCCAAATATCATCTCTTCAGATGATCTCACTACTCCTTTTCTTTCTCCTTTCTTTCTGAGACCGCCATTGTGTGTGTGTTGGTACATTTGATGGTGTCCCACAGGCTTGGCTCCTTTCTCTTCATTCTTTTTTCCTTCTAGTCTTCAGATTGGACGCTTAGTTGACCTGTGTTAAAGTTCTCTGGTTCTTCCTTCTGCTCACCTGAGTCTGCTGCTGAGTCCCGTTAGTGAATGTTTCATTTCGGTTATTTGTGCTTTTCACTTTTGGAATTTCTATTTGGTTCCTCTTTCTAATTCCTAACTCTGTTGATATTTAACAAAACATTTTTAATGTCTATTTATTTAAGAGAGAGAGAGAGCAGGGGAGGAGCAGACAGAGAGGGAAACACAGAATCCGAAGCAGGCTCCAGGCTCCGAGCTGTCAGCACAGAGCCCAACATGGGGCTCAAATTCATAGGCAGTGAGATCATGACCCAAGCTGAAGTCAGATGCTTGACTGACTGAGCCACCCAAGCACCCCTAACTCTGCTGATATCTTAAATTTGGTGAGACATTCTCAAACTTTCTGTTAGTTCTTTAGGCATAGTTTCCTTTTTGCCTCTTGAGCATACTTAAAGTAGCTGATTAAAGTGTCTGGAAAGTCTGCTGTCTGGGCCATAGTTTCTTGTTTCCTTGCATGGCTTGTACTTTTGTTGTTGTTGTTGAAAACTCATTATTTGAATGTTATAAAACAGTCCATCCGTAGAAATCAGATTCTTTCCCCTTCCCATGGTGATTTATTATTACTGCTTCTTACTGTTTTCATTCATTTTTTTTACTGACTTTCTGACGTCATTCTGTACACTCGATGTATCACTTGTCATTCGTGGCCATTCAAGTCTATGTCCAGTTATCTTAGCTGTGAACCAGTGATAAGGCAGAGATTTTGATTTTCCTATATGCCGAAGACCAAATAATTTCCCAGTCTTTGAACAGGAGTTTGTGTGTGTGTGTGTGTGTGTGCACGCACGCACGCATGCACGCACGCGCACACACACACAACTTCAACACTCAGCCAAGCAGTAGACAACATTTTCCCAGTCTTCACGTATTCATAGAACCTCAAGGTCATCCAGAAGTGAGAACCTAGCACCTTCTCAGGTCTTTCCTGAGCATGTGGACGGCCCTAAGCATGATGTGGACTACTAGATTTCCAGGAATTTGGCAAAGCTTTTCAAGCTCTTACAGATGCCTTCTCTTCCAGGGTTTCCGGTTTGACTATTGTTTCCCCAGATGTCATCTGTCACCCAGCCAGCAGCAAACTAAAGCATTAGCCTGGGATTCCTGTAGACACGTGCACTAGCCCTGCCTGGGTCTCAGTGCATAAGACAGCACAAGCCTTTTGGGAGACATCAGATAGGTCAGAATAAGTGATCCCAGTCCCTGCGGATGAGATCCATTCTGCTCCAGCCAGTATAGGCGGTGCAGGGGGTTATTTCCATAGCTGCTGTGGAGCCAGGGAGTGGGATGGGCAGGAGCGACCCGGTGCCTGGGGCCTTGGGATTCCTGCTGTGAACAGACCTGAGCAACCAGGCGCCCGGAGCTCTTTTGTTGAGTAAATGCTCGAACAGTTGCTGTGAGCCTTAGACCGAAGTTTGGGGGAGTATGGTATGTGGTGTGCGGAGTGAGGTGTGAGGTGTGTGGTGCGCGGTGTGTGGTCTGAGGTGTGCGGTGTGCAGTGTGCGGTGTGAGGTGTGCGGTGTGTGGTGTGCAGTGTGAGGTGTGAGGAAAAGCTGATCCTGAGAGTTTCGCCAGCATTTTATTGCTTTCCTGGAGACACTCAAACTGGGGTTTCTTATTCTGCTATTTTCCTTCCAGCTGTTCTTATAATTTACTTCTCCAGCTGAACATCAGAGTCACTTATTTATACTGAGACTTTGATTAGTATTATATTCCATTTTTGGATCAGTTTCCAGTGAATTGAGATCTTTATAACTTGACTGTTTTCATCCAGGAACATGATATGCTTTTCTGCTTATTGCTGTTGAGTGTTTCTTTATAAGTCATTGTAATTTTTTTTAATTTAATGCTTTTTTTCATTTATTTCTGAGAGAGAGAGACAGCATGAACAGGGCAGGGGCAGAGAGAGAGGGAGACACAGAATCTGAAACAGGCTCCAGGCTCCGAGCTGTCAGCACAGAGCACGACACAGCACAGCTCGAACCCATGAACCGTGAGATCATGACCTGAGCTGAAGTCGGACGCCCAACCGACTGAGCCACCCAGGCGCCCCTAATTATTTCTTATATACATAATTTGTAAAGGATGACAGCCTTATTTCCTACTTTAAAATCCTTTCATTGTTTTTCCTTGTGCTCTCCTGGGGTGGCCGACTCCGCCGCCGCCGTGGCAGATGGAGGTGGTGGGCTCTCGTTTCCAGCCTCACAGGGAAACGCTGTCGTGTCTGTTAGGTTTTCATGTTTGTTGTAGATTCTTTCCATTGTCATCACTTTTTATAATTACTCTTTGTCAAATAGGGAAGTTGCCTTTATTTCTCCTAGTTTTCTAAGAAAGGGTGCTAAGCCTGACGCATGCTGTCTCCGCATCAAAATGATCATATTTTTCCCCTGTTAATTTGCTAGGTTCAAGTGATGTTTTTAAAAACATTAAACCAACTTTATTTTATTTTTTTTTTACAAATAGTTTATTGTCAAATTAGTTTCCACATAACACCCAGTGCTCATCCCCACAAGTGCCCTCCTCCATGCCCATTCCCCCTCCCCCCCACATCCATCAGTCCTCAGTTTTTGTCAGCATTCAAGAGTCTCNGAAACTCATTGATAATAATACCATAATAGTAGGGGACCTCAATGTGCCACTTACAGGAATGGAAAAATCATCTAAACAGAAACAAGGAAACAATGGCTTTGAGTGACATACTGGACCAGATGGATTTTTTTTTTTTTCAAATAGTTTATTGTCAAATTAGTTTCCACATAACACTCAGTGCTCATCCCCACAAGTGTCCTCCTCCATGCCCATCACCCCCCTCCCCTCCACATCCATCAGTCCTCAGTTTTTGTCAGCATTCAAGAGTCTCTCATGGTTTGCCTCTCTCCCTTTCCCCCACCATTTCCCCCCTTCTTCCCCTTGTTCCTCCGTCAAGTTCCTCCTAATCCTCCTATACGTGCAAACTTTATTTTTAGGATAAATCCAAACTGGGCTTTATATGCTGAGGGATTTATTTCCCATTTTAAAACTTTATCTTCATGACTGAGTGGGCTTATATGTGTATATAGATACTACTTTTAATCATTATAATTTTTATTATATACTTACAAAATATTTTCACTTACAGAGTATTAAGGAGCCAGATGAAGATTCTTTTTGTAAAAATTAACATTTATTTATATTTTTTAACATTTAATCCTCAAACCTTATTCATCTTTTAAAAAAATTTTTTTTTAAAGTTTTATTTATTTCTGACAGAGAGAGAGAGAGAGACAGTATGAGCAGGGGAGGCTCAGAGAGAGAGGGAGACACAGAATTTGAAACAGGCTCCAGGCTCTGAGCTGTTAGCACAGGGCCCAGTGCAGGCCTCGAACCCACGAACTGTGAGATTATGACCTGAGCCGAAGTCAGACACTTAACCGAATGAGCCACCCAGGTGCCCCATCATCTTATGTTTTATTCTGAACTAAAAATTCTAAGATACTGTGTTAGTTTCAGGTATACAATACAGTGATTCAGCAATTCTATACACTAGTCAAGGCTCATCACAAGTGTGCTCTGAATCCCCCCCACCTATTTCACACACCCCTCCCCCACCGCCCCCCTCCCCTCTGGCAAACACCGTTGTGTCCTCTGTACTTAAGAATCTGCTCTTTTGTGTGTTTTCTTTGTTTTTTCACTTGTTTGTTTTTTTAAATTCCACATGTGAGTGGTATCATGTGGCATTTCTCTTTCTCTGACTTATTTCACTTAGCGTAATACATTCTAGCTCCTTCCACATTGTTGCAAATGGCAAGATTTCATTCTTCTTGATGACTGAGTGATATTCCATTGCATACATGTACCACATCTTCTTTATGCATTCTTCAGTCGATGGACACTTAGGTTGCTTCCATATCTTGTCTGTTGTAAATAATGTTGCAGCAAACATACGAGTGCGTATATTTTTTTGAATTAGTGTTTTTTACGTTGTTTTGAAATTACTGGATCATATGGTAATTCTATTTCTTTAATATTTATTTATTTATTTATTACAAATAGTTTATTGTCAAGCTGGTTTCCTTATAACACCCAGTGCTCATCCCCACAAGTGCCCTCCTCTGTGCCCATCTCCCCCCTCCCCCCCATCCATCAGTCCTCAGTTTGTTCTCGACATTCAAGGGTCTCTCATGGTTTGCCTCTACCCTCTCCCCCACCATTTCTCCCCTTCTTCTCCCCCATAGTCCTCTGTTAAGTTCCCCCTAATCCTCCTATACGTGCAAACATATGGTATCTGTCCTTCTCTGCCTGACTTATTTCACTCAGCATAACACCCTCAAGGTCCATCCATGTTGCTACACAGGCCAGATTTCATTCTTTCTCATTGCCATGGAGTATCCCATGGTATAGATAAACCACATCTTCTTGATCCATTCATCTGTTGATGGACACTTAGGCTCTTTCCATGTTTTGGCTATTGAGAGTGCTGCTATGAACATTGGGGTGCATGTGCCCCTATGCATCAGCACTCCTGTATCCCTTGGGTAAATTCCTAGCAGTGTTATTGCTGGGTCCTAGGGGAGTTCTATTGTTAGTTTCCTGAGGAACCTCCACACTGTTTTCCAGAGGGGCTGCACCAGTTTACATTCCCACCAACAGGGTAGGAGGGTGCCC
>NW_024081564.1:182223-252864 GCF_003009895.1 Hyaena hyaena | reverse complement strand
AAAAAAAAAAAAAAAAAAAAGGAGGAGGGCATCTCTAGCAGGGGTGGGCGTGGTGTGATCCAGTGCCTCAGGCGGGAGCTCTGCCTTAGTGGTTGTGGGGAGGAGAGTGGCGGTGCTCCAGTCCCTTCTTGAACCAAGCGCTGCACCTCGCTTTTTTGGGTGTGTAAACTCCCCGTGCCGGGTGGGTCACACTCTTTAACCCAGGCCGGCTAGTTCCCGTGAGCCCCACTGAAATTGCGGTAGACACAACCTGGCAGGCGATCCCCTCAGGGCAACTCCAAGCCTCCTGCCCAGTCCTGGGGGCGGAGCCAATAGCCGCTGCTCCCGTTCCTTAAGGTTGGTTTGGCAACATGGGCAGGGTTTGTCCGCAGGGCGTGTCTGGCTCGTTGGAGAGCGGGTAACCAGGTCCCTCTGTGTCTCGTCACCAGAAACACGAATTCCCGGGCAAATCTCCCAGTTTTAAGCCCTTCGCCTTCCCTCTAGAGTTCCATCCAGCTCACAGCACAGAGGCCCGGTCCGCACGCGGCTCCTCCAGCGGTCCAGCCAGCCAGGAGCCCTAAGGCACGGTCAGCACGCAGCCGCTCCGGGAAGAGTTGGCGCGTGGGGACCTGGCGCGCAGGGATTTGGCACGCAGGGTCCTTCTGTGGCCCGAGCGGAGATTTTTCTGTTCCCTAGTGACAGGGACAGTATCTTGAGTAGTTTTGGACTCTCTCTCTTTCCCCTCTCACTCCCCGCAGAGGGGGATCGCCCCGTCCCTCCAGTCTCCGATCCCGGCCCAATTTTATCTTCTCCAGTTCGCACTCACTTTAGAAGGCTTTCTCGGTGGATTCTGCATCTTTTCTCTCCCAATCTTGGGTTCTGTAAGGTTTTCTATGGCTTCAGATCTTTTCTGTGTGAGATATGGGGGCGAGTGCAGTGCACGGAGCTCCCTACTTCTCTGCCATCTCGCCCCTCCCCCCAGTAATTCTATTTTTAATATATTGAATAACCTCCATACTGTTTTCCACAGTAGCTGCACCAGTTTACGTTCCCACCAGTAGTTGATGAGGGTTGCTTTTTCTCCACATCCTCATTAATACTTGTTATTTCTTGTGTTTTTCTTTTAGCCATTCTAACAGGTGTGAGGTGGTGTCTCATTGTGGTTCTGATCTGTATTTCCCTGATGACTGGTGATGTTGCACATCTTTTCATGTGTTTGTTGGCCGTTTGTATGTCTTCTTTGGAAAAATGTCTATTCATGTCCTCTGTTCATTTTTTAGTTGGATTATTTGTTTTTGTTTTTGATGTTGAGTTATGTAAGTTCTTTATATATTTTGGATACTAACCCTTTATCAGATATACCATTTACAAGTATCTTCTCCTACTCAATGCGTTATCTTTTTGCATTGTTGATGGTTTCCTTCACTGTATAAAAGCTTTTTGTTTTGGTGTAATCCCAATAGTTTATTTTTGCTTTTGTTTCCCTTGCCTCAGGGGACTTATCTAGAAAAATGTTGCTACCGATGATGTCAAATAAATTACTGCCTATGTTTTCTTCTAGGAGTTTTATAGTTTCTAGTCTCACATTTAGGTCTTTAATTCATTTTTCGAGTTTATTTTCACGTGTGGTGTAAGAAATCCAGTTTCATTCTTTCGTATGTAGCTGTTCAGTATTCCCAGCACCATTTGTTGAAGACACTATCTTTTTCCTATTGCATATTCTTTCCTCCTTTGTTGAAGATTAAATGACCATATAATTGGGGGTTTATTTCTGATTTCTTTTATTATGGTCCATTGATCTATGTGTCTATTTTGTGCCAGTCTCATACTGTTTCGATTACTCTGGCCTCATACTAGGTCTTGAAATCTGGGATTGTGATACCTCCAGCTTTTCTTTTGCAGGATTGCTTTGGCTATTTGTAGTTTTTTGTGGTTCCATATAAATTTTAGAATTGTTTTTTCTAGTTCTGTAAAAAATGTTGTTGGTATTTTGATGGGGATTGCATTGACTCTGTAGACTGCTGTATATTACATGGACATTTTAATGCTGTTCTTCCAATTCATGAGCAGGGAGTATCTTTTCATTTGTTTACATCTTCTTCAATTTTTTTCATCAGTATTTTGTAGGTTTTGGAGTATAAGTCTTTTACCTCCTTGGTTAAGTTCATTTCTGCCTATTTGATGATTTTTGATTCAGTCGTCAATGAGGTATTTATCTTAATTTCTCTGAGACTTCATTGTACATACAAATGCAACAGATTTCTGAATATTAATTTTGCATCCTGTGACTACTGAATTCATTTATCAGTTCTAGTAGTTTTCTGGTGGAATGTTTATAGTTTTTTACATATAGTATCATGTCATCTGCAAATAGTTTGAGTTTTATTTTTTACCAATTTGGATGCAGTTTATTTCTTTTTCTTTTTCTTTTTCTTTTTAAATATTTTTATTTATTTCTAGGAGAGAGAGAGGGAAACAGTGTGAGCAGGGGAGGGTCAGAGAGAGAGGGAGATACAGACTCTGAAACAGGCTCCAGGCTCTGAGCTGGCAGTCAGCACAGAGCCTGACGCAGGACCCAAACCCACGAACCGCGAGATCATGACCTAAGCGAAAGTCGGATGCTTAACCGACTAAGCCACCCAATGCCCCTCTTTTTCTTTTTTAAAAAAACTTTATTTATTTTGAGAGAGAGAGAGAGAGAGAGAGAGAGAGAGAGCAAGTGGGGGAGGGGCAGATAGAGGGGGAGAGAGGAGAGTCCCAAGCAGGCTCTGCACTTTCTGTGCAGCGTCCAGTACTAGGCTTGAATTCATGAACCGTGAGGTTGGGTCCTAAGCTGAAATCATGAATTGGACACTTAACTGACTGAGTCACCCAGGTGCCCCTGCATTTTATTTTTCCCTTGTGCGATTGCTGTGGCGAGGACTTCCTTCCCATGCTGTGTTGGATAATCGTGGTGGAAACAGACATCCTTGACTTGTTCCTTATCTTAGAGGAAAAGCTCTCAGCTTTTCACCCTTGAGTATATTGTTACTGGTGAGTTTTTTATATATGGCCTTTATTATATTGAGTTTCCCTCTAAACCTTTGTTGAGGGTTTTTATCATGAGTGGATGTTTTAGTTTGTCAAATGCTTTTTCTGCATCTGTGGAGATGATCAACTGGTTTTATCTTTTTTTTCCTTACAAAAGTCTTGTTAGGTTTTTATTATTAAGGTGTTGATTTTATTATTTTCTCTCTTTATTCATACTGAAATAAAGCAAGTCTTATTGAGACCTTGAATTTTTCAACAAAGTATGTAGATTGTCAACTGATACTCACTTTTTCATTTATTGTATGTCAGGGAGCTCTGAGGTAATAGCTAGGAGCCACTGTGAAATGCAGTGTCTGATAGGGGTTTCGCTCCATAAAGTTACTTTTTCTTCCCTGCACTTCTGCCACTTTAATTCAGAGAAGTGAGAACAGAGATAATGTGCAACTGCTTTGTTGCTGTGTCTATATCTACTGGTGTACGACTTGGCAAATAGCAGGCACTGGATATGTAGTAATTATTTCCACAGGTGAATGACTGACTACAGATCTAGTATATTTGCTGTTAGAGATTATTGTTCAGAACCTTGTTTATAAGTAATATACTGCTTAACATATTCTAGTCCTAGGTTATCTTATTTAGGCTTGGTTGTGTTTTGGAAGTTGTTGTCTCTGAATATATGCAAATATATCAAAGTGGATAAATTTGAGTCGGGACAAGCACTGGAGTTCTGAATGTAAAATCTTAAAATATGGCTACAGATTCTTTGATGCTTCTTTCATCAAGAGGCCAGTGTGTGTCCTCTCCTCTTGAATCTAGGTATTCTGTGGCTGTTTTGTCCATTGGGTAGGACAGGAAGGACACATGATCTCCGAGGACAGCTTCATAGAAGCCCATGCAGCTTCCAGTTTGCTTCCTAGATTGCTCACTCTTGGAGCCCGAGCCAGCCCGTGAGAAGCTCTACCATGTTGAGGCCACCATGCTGGAGAGGTCATGTAGGGGCTCCCAGAGCAGTCCCAGGGGAGCCCGGGAGGTGACAGTCACGAGTGCAGCACAGAGCAGAAGAGTTACCCAACGGGACCTGCCAGTAACTGACCCGCACATCGTGAAATATAAGAAAATGGTTATTATTTTGAACAACAAAGATTTGGGATAGCTTGTAAGCAATAATAAATAAAGGTAACATCTTTCTGTAATTCTTAAAATAGTTTATTTATTTTGAGAGAGAAAAGAGCAAAGTGAGGGAGGGGCAGAGAGAGAGGGAGAGAGAGAATCCCAAGCAGGCTCTGTGCTCAGAGCTCAACACAGGGCTTGAACCTATGAACCGTAAGATCATGACCTGAGCCGAAACCAAGAGTTGGTCACTTAACTGACTCAGTCATCCAGGTATATTGTAATTTTTCATGCATTTTTTTTTATTTTATGAAAGTATATTTTCTTAATCTACTTCCATTTCTTTTAGAGTCATTAGTGATTTCATCCATATCTTGGCATCACTGTTGCTTGGTTTTTACATCATCTCTCTTCTCTCTCTTTATAGATTTTGCTTTAAAAGGAAGAGACTATATCAGGCTTATCAGACAGGCACTGTTTTTTCATATTCTTTCTTGAAACATTTGACATGACCTTCTATGAAGGCGACTGAAGCCATTGTCTCTAATGTCTAAAGAAGCAAAATTAGACAGAGTTGCGTTCTAGTGTTGAAACACTCATGTTCGCAGCCTTTAAAGAAGCTTTAAATAACATAATTAAAATCTAACTTGTGTGTTGTCTAGACAGCCAGTGTGATTGCATGATAGTATCTTGCTAGCTGTTATTAAATATTTCCTTGCTTTACTAATTTTAGCTTCCTCTAGAATAAAGTATTTAAATGGAATAACATAATTTGATATTATTTTTGGGCTCTACGATTATACTTTATTTTATAGGCTTGATAGATTTCAAATTTTAATTTGATTTTTTTTGGTCATTTCAGTATCAAATTATGGGTAGGATTTGAAATATTTAACTTTATGACTTTCTGCCCTTCACACATTAAAATAATCTAGACAATCTAGTTAGAATTTAAAAAAAATACTCACTACACTGCAGACTGATCACTTCCAACCGAAGGCTGGGTGGGAGCCCCTCAGGTGAGGTGGTGAGTCCTGGGCCACAGGAGGCATCCCACCCTCGCACCGAGGTCTCCTGGGACTGGACCTGCGGTTTGAGCTGGGGGTGTTTCTGCTTCAGATGTGTGTGGGAGCACAGCTGTCTCTCGTGTGTGACTTTGACAGCATGGCACGTGGTGTAGAATTGTCATTCGGGCCCTAGTTGCCACCAGCGTGACTTGACTGCAGGGTAAGTTTTGCGTGAGTGATATTTTGCCTTGTAGTTTTAGGCTGGGTTCACTGGCACGCGGCATCAAGCTAATTCTGCAAGCGTTCCGTGTTTAGTGCTAATGGTGGAAGGCAGTTCTCACTTTGAAAACTTGTAGTGTCCACCCTGACCTGACAGTTAAGGAAAAGCTTCACCACGGCTGTGCAATTGGCTGTGGCGAGGCAGTCTGTTTCCCACGAAGCCTCACAGAACTCTTTCGCCTCCTGGTGCCTGCTGATGGCACAGTAGGTAACCCTGAGCTTAAAAAATTTTTTTTTTAATGTTTGTTTTTGAGAGAGATAGAGAGATAGAGTACGAGCAGGGGAGGAGCAGAGAGAGAGGGAGACACAGGATCCGAAGCAGCTCCAGGCTCTGAGCTGTCAGCACAGAGCCCGACGCGGAGCTCGAAC
This sequence comes from Hyaena hyaena, assembly GCF_003009895.1. Lineage (NCBI taxonomy): Eukaryota > Metazoa > Chordata > Mammalia > Carnivora > Hyaenidae > Hyaena > Hyaena hyaena. Next base: position 247,090 of record NW_024081564.1, on the reverse strand, counting down.
CCACGAACTGTGAGATCATGACCTGAGCCGAAGTCGGCTCAACCAGCTGAGCCCCCCAGGCGCCCCATAGGTAACCCTAAGCTTTAAACATGTCAGAGCTTCACAAGGGCTGTAAGTTGTGCACCTGAGCCTTCTCCTCTGCCTGCACTTTAACACCACCAGTTATGACACTTCTTTGAAGATTCCACTTCAGGTTGTACCAAATCCACATTTTCTCAGCTTTTCAAATATTTCTGGCTACAGTCGTTCTGCTGAGGCCGGTCACAGACACTGTCTCTTCAGTCACTTTAGACTACTGTACTGACTTCTTTTTCTTTTTCTTTTCTGAGAGAGCAAAGTGAGTGGGAGGGGGCGGGGGGGAGAGTGACACAGGGGAGAGAGAGAGAGAGAGAGAGAGAGAGGGAGAGAGGGAGAGAGGGAGAGAGGGAGAGAGAGAGAGAGAGAGAGAGAGAGAGAGAGNNNNGAGAGAGAGAGAGAGAGTCTTAAGCAGGCTCCACACTCAGCATGGAGCCCGGCGTGAGTCTCGATCCCATAACCCTGGGATCATAACCTGAGCAGAAATCAAGAGTCGGACGCTCCACTGACTGAGCCCCCTAGTCGCCCCCAGACCACTGACTTCTTACATCAGCAGCATGTGAGCAGTGTTACCAGTAATGTTTATTGATGCATCCAGACTCAAGGAAACGCTCTTGAGATAACTTTCCCATTTTAATGAACAGTGGAAGTTGCTGTCATTGTCCTCAGTCCTTGGACGAGCCTGCCGCCTTGGCGTCCGTTTGTCCGGCCGCCTCAGCTCACGGTTGGCTAACAAGTAAGCCACTTACGGAATTACTCTGCAGCCTCACTGTTGTCTTTAGAAGAAATTACGCCGCATTGAGATATTCTGTTTTCAAGGTCTTGCTTTTCTGGCCGAGCGGTCTGAGTCGTGGTGAGGCCCCGGCTGGTGTGTGCGTGGCTGTGGCGTCCTTCCTGCCTGCTTTGTCAGGCTAAGCCACACGCCACCACGCCGCACGGTGCCGAGTCGCAGTCCACTTTCCCTGCTTCGATGTGGCGTGTGCCCTTGTGGTGCCGTCTTGTGACCTTGGTGCGCGGAGCGCAAGCCCAAAGCCACCGGAGGTCACGTCTGGTCCCCGTCACAGCCAGCAGCTGGTGACAGCGCGGAAGCAGGTGGGTGTGACTGCGCCAGCATGCCTGTATTCATGGACGTTGGAACTTGAACTTCATACCATGTTCATGTGTCACAAAGTATTCCTGAACAGTTTCCAGCCATTTAGAAGCATAGAAGCCGTTCTCAGCTCACTGGCCGCATGGAGGCAGGCAGTGAGCCGGTCTGTGCTGCCTCATGGAGGAGACTCTCGGGGCGGGGTCTGCTCACAGTGGGGGGGGGTACAGTTGGGGAAGGCCGGGCGGGGGAGGACGGAGCCCCCCAGGGCTTGCACGACGACCGCATCCACACCCAGAACTGCCCTACTCCCCCCAAACGCAGCTACGCACCTTCAGTCCCGCTCCTTTCTCCTCCCCTTCCATCTCCTCACAACAGCTCTGGTCACAGAAAGACCAGAAAGGAGGAAAAACTGCTGCCTTGGGAAGTTACATGTCTGCTTTCGTACTTGTCTTGAGTCTGCTGTGGAAAAAAAGACCCAAAGTACAATTTGGAAAATCAAATCTAAGGCAGAAAGTAGTGTTTGTCAGAACTCAAAATATTTTAATTTTTTAAAAAACCCTGAGTTATTTAAAGTAGCGTTCAGTCAGATGTTATTGTATATCATTAGGACATCAACGGCTCTGATCTGTGCAGAGATGCACTAAACTCAGGGTCAAGACAGTAGGATAGTTTAAAGTCCATGTACCTTAGTAAGTAATAAAGACACACATTTTCAGTTTAGCACAGTAACAAGTGGCCTGCTAATCAGACCTGAAGGACAAATATGGAAATGGCGCAGGGGGCGGCCCGCACGCGGTGTGGTCGGGGCCCGGGTTGCGTTGTAGAGAACAGTCCATGGGGTTCATCTTTGTCTGACGAAGTCTGTTAGCCCAGGTGGTGGATGTTTGGTATAGATGATCACTGAAGATGATCACCTTTTTGAAGGTGATCATTGTAGCTGTACAGCTGGTGTGTAACAACGTCTTACCTGTTTTTATCTGTAATGGCTGTATTTTGACTCCATTACTGTGCTCCTGTAAATGTATTGTATTCCCTTGCTTTCTTACGTTCTTGCAATCACTGCATTTCTCTCCTCCTTAATCAGCCAGGCTTGGTCTTCAATTTGGCACAATGTGTTGGTTTCTTTGGACTTCTAGATAGTGTCCCGGGAGGGGCAGGATTTACAGCTTATAAACCCAGACACTCGGGAAAGTTCATTATCGGGATAGGCCCCACCAGGACGCTTGATGTGTTTTTGGGATGCTGCAAGTTCTGTTAGCACGCCGACGGGTCAGTGCCGACGGGTCAGAATTAACAGTTGCTCAGTACTTGTTATGTGAGGCAGAGTATTTTAGTGGCAGACGATTATTACACGTGTCCTGATTATTGTCTCCCTGGAGATTTCAAATGGCTGTGACGTGTGCCAGTCTTCTGCCTTCAGATGGCAGACGTGACTGGAGTGGGGAGCGGGGACGGGGACGGGGACGGGGAGAGACGCGGGCTTGGAAGCCCTCCAGCTATAGCTTGTACAGTTGCAGCCTTTCACTTTTTAGCTCAGACGAAATGCTGCACATTTGCAGAGGAATCCCAATTCCACTGGAAACAGAAAAATGTAAGAATTCAAATGTGCCCTGTAGAGGTCATTTTTGGAAGTTTGTGAGTTTACCAGCTTGGAAGGCATTAGCAGAAGGATTCTGACGAGCATAGTGCCTGATGGGTATTTGGAAGCAGTATAGAAAAGTAGAGTGTTTCATGAGGTGAGGTCCCTGGACCAGCAGCATCAGCATCACTTGTGAGCTTGTCAGGGGTGCACATTCTCGGGCCCTCCGCCCAGTCCTGCTGGCTGGACAAGTCTGGAGGGGAAGGCACAGTGACCCATGTGCATGTATAAGTAGGTGGCCCTTGGGTGCGGAGCCCAATGAGGGACTCGAACTCACAACTCTGAGATCAAGACCTGGGCTGAGATCAAGAGTCAGACGCTTAACCGACTGAGCCACCCAGGTGCCCCCACCGGCAATCTATATTTTAAGTAGTCTTCCAGATGATTCTGATCGCAAGGCAATCTGAGAACCACTGCCAAATGGCTAAGAGAACTGGAAGCTTCTCACACATCAGCATCCTTTGAAGCTCCGGGGATCCTTTGAAGACACAGGCGCTCCCTGGGTGGGTCTGGGCGGTCCAGAAGCTGCATTTCTAATAAGCCCACAGGTGCTGGCAGTTGCAGCTGCCTGGGGCTGCTCCTGGGTTGGGGGGGGGGCCACTTCAGCGCACTTGAGTCTCATTCCCAGCCTGCTGGCCCCAGCTCACCTGGGACACATGACTCTGCTCACCTGAGCCTTGTCTCCCTACGAACATAAAGGGTCGCAGCTGCACTGGGGCTCGCGCCCACCTGTGGGAGAGCTCGCTGGCCTCGGGTTCTGCTGTTACTGCCGTGGTGGGTTGGGGCCGATGGCTTAGAGCGGGCGGGAATGGGCAAAGCAGGGAGACCCGCGGCATCTCTTCCTCTCTGTCCCTGTCTCCCTCCGTGAAATGAAGTCGGTGCTGATGACGAGCAGGTGATTTTTAACTGGCGGGACTTACCAGGCCCTTAGGCGTACTCGGCAGTAACGGAAGCAGTGGTAGTAGTCTGGCCCACCTTTCTGCGGTCTGTGCTCACTGCCGGGGGGCCCCTGCTCCACGGGGGCGGGCTGCTGTCGCCTGGAATGCCCTGTGACCCTCAGTAGTCCTCAGGCGGAATGAGCACCACGTGAGGCTGTCTCCCGTGCAGATCTCGTGTGCGGGTCTTTGGCAGATTACGCAGAAAGTATGAGGTTTCACTTCTTCTGTAGGAACATCTGTGCTGCCACGAAAGTGACTTCGTGAAAGCCCGACAGTAGCGCAGCCCGAGGGACCCGAGGGTGTCGTCAGAGAGGGCGGTGCTGCTCCCGTCACGACCGACAACTGCCCCACAGCAAAGCTGGAGGCGTTTTGTAGTAAACAGACGAATTCTCGTTATTTAGATTTCTACCATTAATGCTGTACCGCCCCTGCTTTTTCACAACCTGTCCCCCCGCCTCACCTCCGTCCGCTCGGCAAGCCCGCCCGTCTCGGATGCATCTCACGTCAGGATGCTTCCCCTAAACCCTCCGCAGTTAGCATACTTCTAACCCGGTAGCACTTAGTGGGCCAAAACTTTGTCCCCACTGTTAGCAAAGCTTCCTTCCAGTGCAGAGGAGCTCGGTGCTGGGCCAGGGACAGAACTGGCTATCGGCTGTTTGGCTGTAGTCTCGTGCAGGTGCCCGGCGAGGCCGACAGGTTTAGACGAACGGGGAAAAGGTGTGTTAACGACCAGAGTCTGGTTGAAAGTTGGTTCTGCCACTTCATGTGGCTGTGGGAATGCCGGGCAGGCCCAGGGAGTCACAGCACAGATGGAAAACACGACAAATCACATGCACTGAAAAGTCCCCCAGACAAGCAGCTGACACAGCTAAGTTCACGTGGTGCTTTCCGGTCAGACTCACTCGCTCACTTTCCTCCCAGGAAAGGGAGCTTGTGATGAATGAATAGATGATCGGCTGTACCTTCTGAGGACGCTCTTGGAAGCCAGAGGGCGTCCTGTCCCCTGAGCTCCCAGAAGTGATTACGCAGGGCACGGGTGCGGGGCACTCTGGTGGCCGGGTTTCAGCACATGTAAACAGCAGTAACTCTGGGCCCCTGAGAAGTTCTTGTGTCTCATGAAGCTGCATCACGGCCCCTGCCGCTCAGTACGTGTGTGACCCCCTGCATCAGTCAACCTCCGCCCTCCGTCACTTCTGGAGGCTCGAGAAGCTCACGAACCGCATTGTGCTGCTTCCGGCCTGTCTCCTGCATCTGGTCGCCATGTTCGTGGTACGGCCAAAGGGCGTCTTTTTCAAGGACAGGGTGGAGGCAGACCTGTTGGTGTCGTTTGACCTATGGATTCTCACAAAGCTCTGACGTGTGATGGTCACCTGGGCTTCATTGCGACGAGGTGGACGCTTTGTGGGATTTGCTGTGGGCACCTCGGGGCTCGTACCAAAGCGTGTGGGCCTGTAACAGTTTACTCCTCGACCTGCTCAGCTCCTAGCTGCCCTCCAGGAACGGGTACAACGGTGGCCCCGACGGTGTCCACACCCACATCTCCAGCGCCCGTGAGCGAGTCCCTCGGCGTGTGGCGGGGAACTGAGGCAGCTGGACTTGAGTCTGTCCTGGATGAGGTGTTTGTGCTGCAGCAGGGAGCTGAGTGCAGTGTGGACGGCCGTGCTCTAGGGTGTGTGTCCGACTTCAGTCTCAGTGGGACAGCTTTCACAGGGACAGGTGCGTGTGGGGCCTTGTCCTGCTGTGTCCCATGCAAGAGGCCTGGGTGCTGCCGACTGAGGGAGAACGAGCCGCGGCCGTGTTCCTGGCTTCTCGGCACGTGCCCGCGCCACCGTCTCTCTCCCTGTCGGTGTTGGTGGGACTCCTCACTCACTCACTCACCCTCCCCTGGCCTCAGCCCCTGGTACAGCTGAGCGTCGGGCTGGCTGGTGGTCACGTTGGGGCCGTCTGCCCCTCTCTGCGGGTTTAGTCGTGGCCAGGTGTCAGGCTGTTTAGCTCTACCTAGTTTATGGAGAACCTTCCGGAAAAACTGGATCCAAACCCAAGCACATAGGAGGTGCTCCGTTGACTCACCTCCTTGACCAGTTTGCTGGGAGCAGCTGCAGGTGCTGATCCCCCAGCGTGTGTCCCCCAGGCTTCTCGGGGTCACTGTTCAGACAACCTCGGAATCCTAGCTCCTCTCATCCCGTGCATCCCAGTAACTACAGAACAGGATCTGGGAAGATAAAGGGCCAGTTAAGACCCTATTAGTCCAGGTGCATCTGGTTAGAAAATCCGACTGTACCTCACATCCTGAGAAAAGTCTGTCTTCGTGCATCTTGGCCACTGTGGGCCAGAGTCCAGAGGGCTGACCGTCACCCCACAGAGCCGCCATGGCTACCGCTGGTCAGAGCCCTCACGGCGTTTCCTCACGTCGCCTACGTTCAGTTTTGTCAAATATCTTTGTGTGGTAACTTTTTTCTTCTTGTATTTTGCTGAGGGTTGGATGTGTGGCATAAAGAACGTTACTTGTCCCGGCGAACCCCCCTGCACGCTGCTCTCCATCACTTGTGCTGGGAGGGGGTGTCGGTCAGCAAACGCCCAGGACTCGGCGAGGGCTCTGCCCGTCCAGGGTGAGCTTAGTGTGCCGCGGCCACTCCGCCTCCGCCTGCAGCCGGGGAGTGTGGCCTGCAGGGCGGCAGGAGGCTGCGGCCCGGGCGGACCCCGCGGTGGGGGCTTCTGGCTCCTGCGGCACCAGGTGACGCGGTCCCGCAGCTGCCACGCCCACGCCCCAGCCGGACTGTGGGAGCTGGCGCGCCACCCCCCCCTGCACGCTGCGTTACCGTCGGCAGGACGCTGCGTTACCGTCGGCAGGACGCTGCGTTACCGTCGGCAGGACGCTGTGTTTCCGTCTGTAGGGCACTGTGTTACCACGTGTACCGTTCGTGTCCCCACCAGCCGAGGGTGAGAGGCTCCTGTCCTTCCCCACGGGCCGCCAGGGCTGTCCTTCCTGTTCCTGCGTAAATGCACCCATCTCAGGGTCTGTATTCCCTCCCACGCGCTGTGTGCTGGCCCTGCACCCGACCGCTTCATCCTGGGTGCCACGCGCATGCGCGGGGCATTCTGCCCACGGTGTTTCTCAGACCAATGGTATTTTAGCTATTCTGTGCACTTGTCTATCAAGTTTCTTCAAAAACTGCTGAGCATTTGAGAATTGTCAGAATTGTATTAGACTTCCAGTGTTTTTCTGAACTTATAACTTATGGGAGTCATTTTTCATTTCACTATTTATACCATTACGTAGTTTACAATTTTTGCTACAGTCATGATTGTTAGACTGTGCATCTAATTTAGTGTTTATACAACTTCTGCTTCCAGAGTATAGTGTGAGTCCTTACAGGCGCCGATCGCTGTGTCACAGGAACGTTGTAATAAATGCTCCTGGGCCGGCTTCAGTGTGGACTGATTTCCCGAGCTTCAGATTCGTGCCTCACGAGTACCCCAGAGGGAGGCTGGTCTCTGGTCAGCAGGCCGCCAGATGCCAACAGGAGTTCCCTAGCTGCCGGTGCTCCAGGCTGGTGCTGGGAAAACTGTTTGGCATGAGTCGGGGAGCTCCACGTGCGGCCGCTGCTCACCAGGCACCCCTTCCTTCTCAGAGAGGAGTGGAGGAAACACCTGCATTGCAGCAGATAGAAGGATCCAGGGACTAGGGCGCCCGGGTGGCCCAGTTCGTTGAACATCTGACTCTTGATTTCAGGTCAGGTCATGGCCCCACAGTTCATGGGTTCAAGCCCTGTGCTGGGCTCTGCACTGACAGTGCGGAGCCCTCGAGCCTGCTTGGGATTCTCTCTCTGCCCCTCTCCTGCTCATGCTCGCTCTCTCTCTCTCTCTCTCTCTCTCTCTCTCTCAAAATAAGTAAATCAAACATGAAAAAAAATTTAAAAAAAGAAGGATCCTGGGAGGCACATGTCTGATGATTCATGTGTGTATCATCCATTTGGCTAATTCTCCAGACTGGAATTTTAGTCCCTGTGACTAAACACTGTCATCCTTCACTTTATTACAAGTGACATTTCCTGGGAACTCACACTTAAAGGCACCTTTGCACAGATGCCCAGTTAACTGCATGACGGCACGATGGGAAAGGCACTGTTTTCACAATTGTCCCAAGGGGAACCCAAGACCCCGAAGGGCAAATCTCTTGCCCAAGATGCTGCATGGGGCCACGACCCAGATGCAGCTCAGGTTCCATTTTCACGGTCCCAGTGCGACACAGCCAGCCCCTGGTGGTGACCCGCCTCGCCGCTGGGCTGATCTAGTGCTGCTCCTCTCTGTGACTGATTCGGAACACATACTGATAATAAAATGTAGCAGATCATTTTTGTATTTGGATTGGCTGATTAAAAATGAAAAAGAAAAAATGAAAACTACGTGCCATGGCTCCTTTCCCCATTTATATAATAAATGAGAAGGATTAGCAAGTTTATTTTGCATCTAACTGTAACTGTTGAAAGTAGCAGAACCGAGGAGGTGAGAGCCCCCCCTGCAGCTTGCTGGACGGGGTGTTGCCTCAGGAGGCACCGCATGCTCCTGGTCAAGTGGGGAAAGACCGAGTGATCGTTCCCTATTTTAGCAACATTGCTGGATATGCTCATCATTTCCCAGAAACCTTTGTGAGACTCATATACATAGACCTACACACATCATATATGACATACCACATATATTATTTTAAAAACCGTACTGGGGCGCCTGGGTCCGACTTTCGCTTGAGTCATGATCTCGCAGTTTGTGGGTTCAAGCCCCGTGTCGGGCTCTGTGCTGACTGCCAGCTTAGAGCCTGGAGCCTGTTTCAGTCTGTGACTCCCTCTCTCTCTGACCCTCCCCTGCTCACGCTGTCTCTCTCTCTCTCCTAGAAATAAATAAAAATATTTTTTAAAAAAAGTTGCTGATGAGCAATTAAAAAAAAAACCGTATTAAACATCTGACCTATGAGTTAACAGCATAATATATGCAAAAATGTCACTCTAATAAAATTTCTTCTCTGTGTGCAAAAAATGTAGGATTTTATTTTATTTTATGTAGTAGCATATTGCAACTAACAATACTGCTAGCTGTGTAGTATCTTTGAGATCTTTTATTTTTTTATTAAAAAAATTTTTAATGTTTATTTTTGATAGAGCAAGTGCATGTGAATAGGGGAGGGGCAGAGAGAGAGGGAGACACAGAATCCAAACCATGAGAGACTCTTGAATGCTGAGAACAAACTGAAGGCTGATGGGGGTGGGGGGGAGGGGAAGTGGGTGATGGGCATGGAGGAGGGCGCTTGTGGGATGAGCACTGGGTGTTATATGGAAACCAACTTGATAACAAACTATTAAAAAAAAATAAAGAATTCAAAGCAGGCTCCAGGCTCCAAGCTGTTAGCACAGAGCCCAACATGGGGCTTGAACTCATGAACCGCGAGATCACGACCTGAGCCTAAGTCTGATGCTCAACCAACTGAGCCACCCAGGCGCCCCTCTTTAGGATATTTGAACAATATTGGTCTTTAGTTTGATTACCTACTATTATACAACATGTCAAAGGCAGGAGTCAAAGAAGTTACTTGGTTTGTGACTCAGGAGGTGGTAAGTGGGGTCTTGCAGAAAAACAGTTTGGGGTGAGAGAGTCCTGTGAGGGACTTGGAGCTGTTGAGGGCACAGCAGGACACAGGCTTCTGGAGCCTTCTCTCCCTTTGCTGTGGCTGGCGGTCCATTCTCCGCGTCCCCGTTGCTGGCGTGTGGGTGCCCCTCCACCCCGTGGACTTGGCCGGAAAGGTGGGCGTCATCAGCCGTGTCCGAGACGGCCTGTTTCTCTCCCTCCATCGTTAGTTCTTGTTCTTGTCCGTTTCCTCCCGTCCGCTCTTCGAGCCTCCCCCGCTTCTCCAGCTTGTTGAGGTGACTGTTTTACCTGTTTATCTTCAGCCTTCTTTTATCTCTTCGTATTTGCATTTACAGCTGTAACTTCCTCTCAGGGTACCCACTTAGTTTCAGCCCACCGGTTTTGACACAAAGCACTTTTGTTTTAATTTAACTATTTGAAATTTCCATTATGGTTTCCTTGTTACTCAGCGAGTTGCTTTTTTCCCCAAAAAACATGTGACTTCTAATCAATTATTTCCAGAGATTATTATTCATATAACCTGGACTCCAAGGTAGTGACCCGCTTCCTGGTTAGTTTTCATGAAATTTCACTGTGTGTCTGAAAAAGGTGCTTAATGGGCTTGTTGTTACAGGAGTCTACTTAATATCTGTTCTGTCACAGCCATTGAGTCAAACTTGTGCTGGTGTTTATGACCTCACTATTATATTTGCGCTTTCTTCTGTACGTTTATAATCAAGAGGAATGAAAGTCTGTCCCAATTCATGCTTTCTTCCGTTTTCCTCTACTGCTTCTTGCTCTAGGCATCTTGACACCATGTGACGGGAACTTTGTGCTTGTTGATCTCCTGGAGATTTGCTTTGTGTTATTGTTTCACATTCATATTCTTTCCTCCTTATGGCTTTGGAGTTAATTTTCTTCTGTCTTACACCAACAGTGCTAAGCCAACTTTATTTACAGTGGTACTTTCAGTCTTTCCAGCTGATTTCATAATTCAGTGGATAGGTTGATGTCTTTCAACTGGAAAATCTAGCGCATACACCAGGTTTTGACTACAGGTAGATTTAGACTTACTTTTGCAAGTGAATTCTGCTGTTTTTTCATCCTCATACTTTGATTCTTTGACTCAACCTCTGCAAGGTTGACTTTTAACATTTTTCTTTGTGTTGGCTGCAAACTAAAGATTATACTTCTATTTTATTTTAACTATTACTCTTAATATTGTAACTTATATATTTAGCTATCCGTATTAATTTAAAAAAAAATACCTGAAGTTAATTCTGTACCTGTTTGTTTCTAGACAAGAGTAAGGCCGTAATAGGCGTGTACAGCACGGGCAGATTGTTGACCCGCTTGTTGGAAATGTTGGGGTCCGGGGCCTCTTCTGTGTCACTGGTTTTCTCTTGGTTTCCGCTAGGTTCTTTCCTCTTGCTGAAATGTATTTTTTCGTGATATCTTTTTCCAGTAAGGTATTGAAAGTAAGTGATAACATCTCTTGGTCTTTGTATATCTGAAAATATTTCCATCTTTGCCTCACACCTAAATGACATTTAGTTTGGCATAAATGTCTAGACGGACATGTTATTAATACTCTGAAAATATTATTTTATTGTCTTCTGATATCTAACGTCACTGATGAAGAATTTGATATCCGTTACCTCTTCAAATATTGTTTCTCCAGAATTGTTTTTATTATTGTGTTTCAGATTCTATTCAATGTATTTTTTTAAACTCTTAAAAGTATCAGTCATGGATCTTAACTGACCTTTCATATTTTTAAACCTGTTTATCTCTCAGCAGAATTTTCTTTCTGTGACTAGGCTTCCTTCAAGTATTTTTTTCTCCAAGCCAACATTGTTCTGCCATTTTTTTCAATATCCACTTTTTAAAATTTCCAATATTTCCTTTCACATTTACTGGAGTTTGTAAAATAATTTATTTTTGTTTGGTTGTCTAGTCATCTCTTTGGGGACTGTAAGCATACTTACTTTAAATTATTTCTCAGAGCCTGTTGTTCAGTCTGCCTTCTTCACATTCAGTGTAAACATGAGTTTTACAATTTTAAAGCTTGTTTTTTTTTAAGTGTTTATTTATTATTGAGAGACAGAGCATGAGCAGGAGAGAGGCAGAGAGAGAGGGAGACACAGAATCCAAAGCAGCTCCAGGCTCTGAGCTGTCAGCACAGAGCCCGACATGGAGCTTGAACTCACAAACCACGAGATCATGACCTGAGCCGGAGTCGGACACTTAAACAACTGAGCCACCCAGGTGCCCCTAGTTTTATAATTTTAATTTACAGATTTATTTTTAGTGGAGAAAAATATCCAGCTTTCTCTTTCTCCACTTCTCTCTCCCCGGATTTGGATTTTGCTACTGCTTCTTTCGTCGGGGCCTCAGTGCAGGTCCTCGGAGCAGCATCCCTCTCCTTTCCGTGATGGAAGGAAGGATGGCCGTGGGCAGAGGCCCCCCACCCCCAGCCCGAGTGCGTCGGTCCTGCCCCGCAGGTCCGGGACAGCCGCCGTTCAGGTGCAGGGCCTGTGAGGGGCGCTCCCGTCCTGCTGCGAGCCCGGAGGCCAAGGCAGGCGCCCGGGCTTCTGTCTCATTTCTGTTCACAGAGAAACTGTCTTGTTTTGAGCCTGGTTAGGCCTGTTTATTTTTCCCTTGTTACGTACGATTTCTATATGCTTGAGGTAAAGGGGGTGCCTTGAAGCATGAATTAAAAACTTGATCTTAATTAGAAGTTGCATTTTGGAAATGGAATAATATAACCGTGAAGGGGTTAGGAATTTGGGATTTCACATTTCAGGTTTAGTTTGTAAACTTAAAATGTAATTTTTAAGTCACCCTACTTTCCATCCTACCTTCCCCACCCAGAGTCATTGCTGTGAATTTCATTTCACTTAGTCTAAGAACGGCTGTTAAAAGTGTCAGCGCGTTCCTTTCCGGAAGCGGTTGTGTTCTCCCGTCAGTCAGCTCGGCCTCAGGTGTGACCGCAGGCCGACCGTTCATCTCCCAGGAGGCTCTGAAGTTTCCTCGTCCTGTCCAGTGACTTTCTTCTCATTTTACAGAAATCCTTGGGTCTGTGGCAGTGAGCAGATTTTCTACTTGATACAGTACATGTGATTATCTCCATACAGTATTTTCTGTGCAGTGCTGCTCTGTGTGTGTGTGCGCACGCACGCGCATGTGGGCAGTGACAGGTGTGTAGTTTAAAACAGCCCATAAAGTGAATCCGCTATTTGGTAGTTCAGGCTTTAAACTTGGGCCTGTCATAGACTCATATGAGGTTTCTGGTGGTTCAGGGTTGTGATGCGTCATTGTCCGGAGATTTCCAGGCCACAACGATACTCTGTGGTTCTTTGCAAGTGCAGGAAAGACACTGTGCTGCACATCCATGCAGTCGCTCGAAGCTCACACTCGCCCGTGCGAAGTGGAGCCGAGGAAAACCCCCACCAGCTTCTTGTCTGGCTTTCCGCCTGTGTTCCTAAGACACGTGAGGCACTGCGTCCGTGCAGAGAGCAGGCAGGGGGGCGGCAGCCAGCCCGTGGCCTCCTTCTGTCTGTGGCTGAAGACTGACCTGAGAGTGTCACCCTCGCCCCAGGAACACATTCACCAGGTTGGCAGATTGTTTCCTTCCAAACACAGAAGGGAAAGTGTGCTCAGCGTCCAGCCCCGTGGCGGGCAGGCTGGGAGTCCAGGCGGCGCCACTGTTGGGCCTCCCCACACCCCAGGTCCCTGAGATCCGACCCCCAGGGCCTCCCCACACCCAGGTCCTTGCGATCTGACCCCCAGGGCCTTCCCTACACCCAGGTCCCTGCGGTCAGACCCCCAGGGCCTCCCCACACCCAGGTCCCTGCGGTCTGACCCCCAGGGCCTCCCCACACCCAGGTCCCTGTGATCCGACCCCCAGGACCTTCCCCACACCCAGGTCCCTGCGGTCAGACCCCCAGGGCCTTCCCCACACCCAGGACCCGGAGATCCGACCCCCAGATCAGTTATTTAAGAGAGAATTTGCCTGGTTACCAGTAGAGCTCACCATGCAGAATCCCAGGCTTCTCGGAGACAAAGCCTCATGCCCTGTAAACCTCACCCGGGGCCTGTTTGGGAAGAGAGCAGCCGGTTCCAGGGCTGACCGCGGTACCGGCTCCACCTGCTCCCCCCGGGGCCCCCGGCTCGGGGCTCAAGTCCGTTTGAGTCGGAACACGGCCGTTTGAAGGGCGGGAAGGACACCGTTGTTTCGACTCTGTTCCTGCCAGGGCACCTGGGCATGAGCCTTCGCGTGAGGCACTGACTGCCACAGAGCCTGTCTGCAGTCCACGCCCCATGGCCCTGCCCTCAGCTTGCGTGACAGCAGCACAGACGGACACCTCCCAAGCTGCTGGCTCTGCACGGACTCACCTGGGAGGGACCAGCCAGGGCAGAGCCTGTGTCCCCGTCAGCAGGTCCCAGGCCGCCTCCCTGCCAGCACCGGGGGCAGAAACGCGGCCAAGTAGAATTACCGGAATAAGTCAGCGGGGGTCCAGAGGCCCCCACTGAACACCGTGACATGTTGGACCTCGGCGAGTTTCAACAAAGGGGACATATCTATCCTGGATGAGAGATGTTTGAGAAGTGATGAAATTCTAGAACTTCAGTCTTTGGAGAGCTTGGTGTTGGCTGCAGAGCGGGCCGCCTGCCCAGCCCCGACCAGAGGGGCTGCCTGGTCCCAGCTGGCGTCCGTGGTGAAGCCTGAGTCGTCACGGCGGTGGGCTCAGCCCGAGGCACCGTGTTCCCATCAGAGGCCGGCTCGGAGCTGAGGCCGCACGTCACACTGCAATTTCTTTCCCGGACTCCGTCAGACAAACTGAAATGGGCAACGGGCCGCGCTCTCGGGTTTCTGCCGCGATGGCTCGCGAGCCTCACGTTTTCAAATGCCAACTCATCTTAGGCTTTTAACCCGACGTAAATCTTCCTACTTACTGCCACTCGAGCCTGATACCTGCGTGGCGTGGTGTTCCTGCTCTCTGTGCAGGCAGCGCGCAGCGTGTTCGGGGAGGGACTTCACCGCAGGGCCCACGCGAGCGGACGTGGGTGCCCACCCGCATCTGCTCCTTTCAGCTCTGTGACTCTTCACAGACCAGACTGAAGACTTGAAAAAAACACTAGGTTCTTCTGTAAGACCCCCTTCGCCTCTGAAAGTATAGGACTCAACTAGACGTGGGTATGGGTAGAAGCAGATATAGGGAATTTAGGAAGGGTTTGATCAAGGGGATGCAGCGAGTGACATGGGCATGAAAATGCTTCATACTCAGGGCCTTCAAGTGTCACAACACTAGTCTTCCTTAAGCCTCAGGATCAGATCGCCCTGCGAAAGAGGAGCGACAGGGAAATGAAGGGTTGATACAGAACGGCTACTGTGTGTGACTGTATGGACTGCATGTCTTGGATGTGTTGTTTGCACTGTGAAGCGGCCGTGTTGTTGTATGTGTCACACGTGTGCGCACAGCGGTCCCTGTTCCAAAGCACAATTCACTGTTGCCCCACCTGGCAGATGGTAAAGCTGAGGTGCAGACAGAGGTTAGGTAACCAGCGACCGGTCTGCGGCTGTGGGCCTCCGCGCCATCTCCCCTGAGATCACAGCGGGACCATTGTGTTACCACTTACTTCCTTCTGACTTCTGAGTCTCGTTTACGAGGCTGCGGGGGAGGGGGGAACTGCCTTTTCCGTTACTTGCTAACCACCAAGCACATAAACTTCAGAAACGCCACGGGACGAGGAGGTCAGCCCTGGGTGAGGCACGATCTCAACCCACAGGGCGAGCCGTCCGCGTAAAGAAAGGCGGTGCAGGCCGGCCACGCGCCAGGATCCCCACGTTGCCACGCACTGCCTCTGCTGCCCTCCGTAACGTTCGAGGCGGTTGGGGAAGAACGGCAGCGTTGATCATCCTCTCAAAATCCCGCCTCAGGAAACGTTTGAGAGGCTCCTCGTTTCTAAGTTTCTTCTTTGGATGCATGAGGCTGAGCACTGTCTTCTATGTGAAGAAAGCTCAGGCCTTTCCCGCTGCCACGGAGCCTCCTCAAGCACCCGAAACGGCAGATCCACACCTTTCCCGCGTGGAGAGAAGCCGCGGCCGTGCCAGCGTCTGGGGGCTGGCTTTTCCATGCCCGCGCGTGTTCTCGGGGCAGGGGCGCGGGTCGTCACAATTAAATGCTGAATTCCTCTCTTCATTGCGGTGACACATCTGGGTTTGTCTCCCTTCGTGCCTGTTGTGTTAGGTGAAGTGTCCGTGAAGACGGCCATCTCCAGCCACAGGTGTTATGAAAGTGGCTTCTCCATAGTCCGTGGCTTCCTACGTGGCGTTCCTGAGGCGTCCTAATTGCCTCCACAGCAGGGACAGACACGGCCTCTGTCACAGGTATGCCTCCCTCTGCTCCCACCGGGAAGCCCAGAGGAATGGGTCAGACGAGGGGCAGGCTTCAGGGCTGATGTCCATCCAACACTGCCACGTTTCGTGGTCTCACCTTGCATTTCAGCCTGGAGCCCCTTCTCTCTATGAAATGCCTCTTTCTGGTTTCCTTCAGTCTCCGTGGAGCTCACCTGCAGAGTCTGGAGCTATCCGTGGCTCTTCTCACCTTCTACCCACCGTGGACGGGACGTTTCCTGGTTGTCAGAGAGGAGGGTGCTTCCTACGTGCCGGCAGAGTTCTGGGCTGCCGGAACCAACGTCGTTCTGAGGCCCCTGAGGTGGACGCTGTTGTCCCATCTGAGGGTGAGGACGCCGAGCCGCGTGAGGGCCCATAATGTCACTGCGCTGCGGAGGGGCAGCCTGGCCGCACCGTGCTGTGCTGTCTGCTGGTACTCGGGGGACGTAGGAAGGTTCCAGAGTCTTGGGTTTGGAGAAGAGTGGCTACTTTCAAACCTGTTTAGACCACAGAATCTTGTAGGCAGAGCTGTGTGACCTGCCGCACTGGTAGCACGCTTGGGGGGCGGGGGGATTCTCCGCAAACAAGAGAAGGACCCAGTGCTTGTGGGGACGCTGAGAAAAAGGAGTCTAAACCTTCGGAAACATGCCCCCCAGTGAGGAAATCAGGACACAGGGAGCCCTCGTGACGCTTGGGGATGCCTAGCTGACATGAAGTGACTTAGCAACTTGTTAGGGCTGGATTCCACTCAGGTGTGGACCTGGCACCAGCACCCAGGTGTGCACGAGGCACCAGCACCCAGGTGTGCACGAGGCACCAGCACTCAGGTGTGGACCTGGCACCAGCACTCAGGTGTGCACGAGGAACCAGCACCCAGGTGTGCACGAGGCACCAGCACCCCGGTGTGCATGAGGCACCAGCACTCACGTGTGGACCTGGCACCAGCACTCAGGTGTGGACCTGGTACCAGCACCCAGGTGTGCACGAAGCACCAGCACCCAGGTGTACACGAGGCACCAGCACTCAGGTGTGGACCTGGCACCAGCACTCAGGTGTGCACGAGGCACCAGCACCCAGGTGTGCACGAGGCACCAGCACCCAGGTGTGCACGAGGCACCAGCACCCAGGTGTGCACGAGGCACCAGCACCCGGTGTGCACGAGGCACCAGCACTCAGGTGTGCACGAGGCACCAGCACCCCGGTGTGCACGAGGCACCAGCACTCAGGTGTGCATGAGGCACCAGCACTTAGGTGTGGACCTGGCACCAGCACCCAGGTGTGCATCAAGCGTGAGCAGGAGGCTGGAGTTACCACCCAGAATCTTGTCTGCTTCCTCCTGCATTCTTCAGTCACTACTGGAAACAGAAACCAAATTTTTCTCACCTCTGGCCACTATTCATTTTTCAGGGTTTCTCTATTGCAGGCACATAAGGTGCGTGATAGTGACAAATAGCCTGCTTTATGTGTTGCGTGCAGACACCTAGAGCTTTATACAACCCGGCTGATGACACTGCGTCTTAATTCTTCCGGTGAAGTATTTCTGTAGAAGCCAGTCTCACCCGAGATGCAAACATGGTTACTTTTAGCTTTCACATGGCTGAGGACACACAGGCTTATCTTTTGTACCCAGTAGATATTTTGGATGTGATTTATTTTCAGTAATCTTTGGCAACTCCCATTATCTACTTTACAAGTCCAACATATGATGGCATTTATTATATTTTTAAGTTAAGGTTTACTGATGAATAGTTTATATAAAGTTTCCAATGTGGTATGAAATTAAATAAGAGGTTAACAGATGGATATACAGCCATACGACCTGTACCACAGTCAGGATGAAGTCCCCCCCTCCCCAGGCAGGTCCCCCAGGGTCAGGACGGAGACCCTCCCCAGCCAGGTCCCCCAGGGTCAGGACGGAGACCCTCCCCCACCCAGGTCCCCCAGGGTCAGGACAGAGCCCTACCCCAAGTATTGTGAGTCCCTTTGTACTCAACTTTTTTTTCTGACCCCAGCCACTGATTTGATTTCTGTTCCTTATGTCTTCAGAAAGTCATATACAGTACTTTGAATAACAGATACACCATGTGTTTGGTGTGTTTATTGTTTCAGGTAGGATAACAGGCATGAGATTTTTATACGGCTGCATTATGAGTAGTGTGCCCATTGTATGGTTTCACACTGGTTTATATCGCAGTTTGGAAGCTTTGGATGTTTCCAGCTTTTGTGTGTTATGAGTAAAGCTACAGAAACATTCACGAACAGTTCTTTTTGCCAACGTATGTTTTTAATTTTTTTGATAAATAACTTACATATGGGCTTTCTGAGTTGCATGTGAAGCATATGCTTTATTTTATAAGAAACGTCCAAAATGTTTTCCACGTGGCCGTATAATTTTGCATTCCAACAGCACTGAATGTGTAAGAATTCCCCTGGTTTTACAATGAGAGTAGAGCATTTTATTTTTTGTTCTAACACTGCTGAACACAATGCAAAATATGATTACATGCCAGTTTCAGTTATGGACAAACCTATGTGGATCCAAAATAGAACCTGGACAACTGGATTTAACTGTGCACTTAAAAATGCATCTTGAGGAACCTCCACACTGTTTTCCAGAGGGGCTGCACCAGCTTACATTCCCCCAACAGTGTAGGAGGGTGCCCGTGTCTCCACATCCTCGCCAGCATCTAGAGTTTTCTGATTTTCTCATTTTAGCCACTCTGACTGGCGTGAGGTGGTATCTCAGTGTGGTTTTGATTTGTATTTCCCTGATGAGGAGGGATGCTGAGCATCGTTTCATGTCTGTTGGCCATCTGGATGTTCTCTTTGGAGAAATGTCTGTTCATATCTTCTACACATTTCTTCACTGGGTTGTTTGTTTTCTGGGTGTGAAGTTTGGTGAGTTCTGTATAGATTTTGGATACTAGCCCTTTATCTGATATGTCATTTGCAACTATCTTCTCCCATTCCGTTGGTTGCCTATTAGTTTTATGGATTGTTTCCTTTGCTGTGCAGAAGCTTTTAATCTTGATGAGGTCCCAGTCATTTATTTTTGCTCTTGATTCCCTTGCCTTGGGGATGTGTCAAGTATGAAGTTGCTGCGGTGGAGGTCAAGGAGGTTGTTTCCTGCTTTCTCCTCTAGGGTTTTGATGGTTTCCTGTCTCACATTCAGGTCCTCCCCTATGACCCAGCAATAGCACTGCTAGGAATTTACCCAAAGGATAGAGGGGTGCTGATGCATAGGGGCACGTGTACCCCAGTGTTCATAGCAGCACTCTCAACAGTAGCCAAAACATGGAAAGAGCCTAAGTGTCCATCAACAGATGAATGGATCAAGAAGATGTGGTTTATCTATACGATGGAATACGACATGGCAATGAGAAAGAAGGAAATCTGGCCTGTGTAGCAACGTGGATGGACCTTGAGGGTGTTACGCTGAGCAAAATAAGTCAGGGAGAGAAGGACAAATATCATTTGTTTGCACGTATAGGAGGATTAGGAGGAACTTAACGGAGGAACGTGGGAGAGGAGAAGGAGGGAAATGGTGGGGGAGAGGAAGGGATGCAAACCATGAGAGACTCTTGAATGCTGAGAACAAACTGAGCACTGATGGATGGGCGGGGGGAGATAGGCATGGAGGAGGGCACTTGTGGGGATGAGCACTGGGTGTTATAAGGAAACCAACTTGACAATAAACTATTTAAATAATGCATCTTGATCAAGCAGGACTTATCTCCAAATGAAAGATTAATTCAACACTGGAAAATCTAATGAGTTAATTCACTGCTTTAATAAAGAGGAAATATTTTGTATTCTCTCAGTAGATGCAGAAAAAAATATTTAAATTCATTACTGTTTAGGATTAAAAGAAAATCTAACAAGGATTAAAAGAAAATCTAACAAAGTAGGAATAGAATGGAGATTCTTAATCTGGTAAAGGTTGTATGCTAATATTTTAGAAAATATACTCAGTAGAGAGATTTACATGCTTCTTCTTCAAGATCAGGCGTATGACAAGGGTAACTACTCTTCTAACTCTTTTAACATTATATTGGACATTCTGATCAATAAAACAAAGAGAAACAAATGAGAGTAAAAGCCTTGGAAGAAGGGAGACAAAACTCTCATTATTTGCAGATAATGATTTGATGCATTTAACTGGAAAATCTAATAGAATCATTAAACTCTTAGAAGTGGTGTAATTCAGCGAGGTGCCACATGTAATATTTAGTTACAACCAAATTACCAGTAGTAATTAACTGAAATTAAAAATAAGATTTCCTTTATAATAACAATAAATAACGCCTGAGGAGCTTAACTGAGAAAAACAAGTAACTGTAGAGAAAACTTTAAAATGCTAATAAACTGTGTAGAAGATCTGAATAGTATTCCGTATGCTTTCATAGTTTAAGTTGTAACTTAAGATAAGGATGTCAGTTTTTCACTAATTTATAAATTTGTTGCAATCCTAGTAAAAACTCCAGCAAGATTCAGTAAACTTATCCCAAAAAAACATTTATTGGAGACAAAAGATCCATAAAAGGTGAAATCAACTTTATATTTCTTATCAGATAATAAGAAATATGAAACCATAGAAATAAAATAATGTGTCATTGGTTCAAGAGCTAAAATAAAGCCAAAAGATATAATAGAGAATTCAGAGATAGACCCATGTATATTTGGGGTCTCAATCCATATTAAATATGGCACCATAAAATGATGGAGAAAAAAATGGATTATTTTGGTACAATGTTTAGGGAAAATTGGATCTTTATAGTAAAAATAATTTTATTTTTATTTAAACATGCATATATCTAATTATTTAAATATCTAGATGTGAAAGGTAAAACTAACTAGAGGAAACTGTAGAATATCATTGTGATGTATGCTTGAGAAAAATTCCATAAAACTTAAAAAACTTGAAAGTATAAAACAGACAAAAATTTTGATGAATTTTATTTTCCTGAAAATTAAAGATTTCTTTTTAATGAAGGACACATGAGAATGTTAATGGCCAATAACTGACAGTAATATTTAAAATTGAAAAATGAGTAATATGTAAAAAATGGACCTTGATTCTTGCTGCACCTCACAGTCACTGGGAACTTGTGTTTAGTGTCACCTTTGTGCCTCACCTGCCTTCTCTGTGAGTGGGGATGGGTGTCTGTATTTACCTAAGCCAAACCCACGTAATAAAGTTTCAGGATGAGGCCACCAATTGAGAAAGATTATTATAATATATATAATAATTATATAATATAAATTTAGTTGTGGGTTTATTATTTTTTTATGTTTCCTAGCACTCATTTCATTCCCTCAATGACTATTTGAGTTTTCCTTAATCCTGGATAATTTTAGCTACTATCCCTTCAAATATTCTCTTTTCCAATCTTATTATTCTTGCCTTCTGAACTCATTTTATTTTATTGTTATCGTTATTCTTATTTTTATTCTTATCTTTATTTTTTGAGAGAGAAGTAGAGGAGGAAAGAGAGAATCTTAAATAGGCTTCGTGCCCAACATGGAACCCGATGCAAGGCTTGATTTCACAACCCTGAGATCATGACCCTGAGCCAAAATCAAGAGTCTGGTGCTTAAATGACTAAGGGCCCTGGAACTCCTTTTAAATGAATATTTGGAGTTAGTCTGTCATCTAAAGTCTCCTTCATATTTCCCATCCTTTCAATTCTATGAGTTACATTCTGTGCGATTTCTTCACATCTGTCTTTCAGTTCACAAATCCTCTCTTCAGCTGTTTCTAATCAGCTCTTAATCCACAATCAAAAGTTTGTGTTCTTTTACCCTACTCTTATTTCTAGCTTTGGTTGTTTTCAGTCTTCTAGTTCTGTATTATAACAGCTTATTCTTTTATTGTGTTTCTAGCCATTTTAAACATGCTGGTTTAAGACACGTGTGATGGCTGTGTTGTGTGCGGTGTTGAGAACTCCCTTCCCGCTGGGTGGTGTGTCCACTCTCACTCATGGGGAAATATCCAGACATCACCTGCAGCAGAGGCGTCCTTGTCCTGCGTGGCTTTAGTGGAGGAGTGGTCTGGGGGTTCTTAGGATTGCTCTGCTGGACGCTCCAGGATTATTAGTAGCTGAGCCACGTTTTATTCCCTTGGTTAGTTCCTTGATACGGATTTCCTTGTGTCACGGAGCACAAGCTAAACCTGAAAACTCCCTGTGGGCAGCTCTTTGTTATGGATTTTGGAGGTGATTTCCTCACCTCCGGCTGAGGCATCTCATCTCCCTGGTGTCTGGGTAGCTTTTCTTGTCACTCAGGTCTAAACATGTGAATCTTCTGGCTTTGTGTGGGTTTATTTGGCCCAACTGCCTCTTATCATGAGACCTCAAATCCTCACCTTCTCCCTCCAGCACACACACACTTTGCTGTAACAGAAACTGTGATTTCCTTGGGCAGAAAGTGATGCCATACACTTGTCACTCTGGCTTTCCTTTCCTTTTCCGGGCTTGTCTCTGTTTTGCCGCAGCTCAGCCGTATGCATGAATGGTGCCCGTCCAAGCCTCATTCTGGTCCCTTCCGTAGTCACTACCCTCGGCTTTGCAAGAGCAGTCGTGAGGCCGGTGCCCCTGTGCGGTGGAAAGCACGTGTTCAGTTCACAGGACGTCCTAATTTTATCTGAGGAAAGGACTCATCCCTGTCCCTTGTAGTTTGTCTTTCTGTCTCACTGCCTTTCTGGGAACTTTCCGCCCACGTGGCCGTCACAGGAGCAGCAAGTAACTTGACCCCTGACCCTGCGTAGGCCACATTTTGAAGCTGGGACTCAGGGGAAGCAGTGGCCGCAGCTGACGGCTGGTAGCATCAGTGAGATAAGGCTTCTGCTGCCGTTGGTTTTGTTTCTTTGCTTTGTCTCTGGCCACGTGGACCAGTGATGTAGAAACACATGGTTTCCAAAGAGAAAAAAGAACAAGGTAGGCATATACAGGGGAAGACACAGGTGCTGACAGCGGGATCCCGGTGGTGGTCAAGTCCGTGTTTTGGCTTTTCTGACTCCAAAATCCGTTTTTGCTGTTCAGTGCCTGTAGACATCCAATGACCATATAGTAAAATGCCTTTCTACTCAACTAGTACAGGTTGGGTTCTGTCCCCTCCACTGAGTTAGTGACACATGTCTCCAGGCAGAGCCGTGGGGAGAATCACCTGGCTCCAGAGGGACTCACCTCACGTCCTGCGTGTTTAGACAAGTCTCTCACTCTCGCGCTGTCTTCCTGCCGTAGCGCTTCCCGGGCAGCCCTGGCGCCTCCTCCCCTCCAGCCCCGCAGGGCACCTGCACCCCAGGGACCCACCAGTACAGACAGCCGCGACACACACCTTGTGCTTGTTTACACGGATGAAGGTCTGACCTTCAGAGGCTGAATTCCTAGCCAAATGCAAATGAAACTCATAGTATTAAGAGCTACTGTGTTTATTCCCTGGACGCTGTTGCTTTTCCCAATGGTTCAAAAGTTTGGAAATAGAGGGGCCTCAGCCATCAGAAAGTTATTTTATGTTGTTTGAAGATCTGTTCTCAGAAAGGGTTATTAATGTTGTAAGATGTCATTAGCATGAGATTTGTAGTCGTGTTTTGCAGACTGAGGTATTTAGAATGGATAAACCTCATTTTTTTTTTTTTTTTGGTCCCAGATGTGGGTGGTTTATCCTCAATGTCTCTGATACAGTCCAAGGAAAGAGAAATTTTAAAATAAATTTAACATGTCTGTGAGTGTAAGATTTAGGGACTTGTGAATAAGCGAAGTTTTGCTCCAGTATGAAATCTGACTTGATTTTAACCATTTCTTTGAAATAAGAACTAAGTTCTCCTTCCAAAACAGGAAATATTCTCAGGCCACAATCTGAACTGTAAACATCAGTCTGTTCCTCTTGGATTATGTAAGTTGTGCACTCGGTCTGAAAACTGCAGAATCTTGTCTGTATCTGTGTTTTATCTGGTTGGTCCCACGCCGATGCTGATGTTGTGACTGTCCAGTGCGCCCCACACATCTGGTTCCGGTAGGTGCTTTATGTGCGTGAACTGATACAGCCCTTAGGACTCCTGGGTAGCTAATGTCGCCCCAATGTTTATCCCAAACAGCGGAGAGAGGTGACTTCCCCCAGATTGTATGAGAAAGTCACAATGGAACCAAGGTCTGACTCCCAAGTCCGGGGTCACGCTCAGCACCCTGAAACTCTGGAAGAGAGTTAACATTTTAACCCAGTAACAAAATCCAGATGCTCTGCCGGCGTCTCCTCAGGCGGAGTATCTACGTTGATCCGGTACGGTGGAAGCCGGGCAGTGCTGTGCGCTGTGAGCACTTGGTGGTCGTGCTCATTGTTCCTTCTGCATTGCTGATGTTTGATTCACCTGAATGCGAACATCGGTCAGTGTCAAACCACATAAAAACGTCATCCCGGGGAGGCGTTGCCGGGCTGGTGGCTCACCACCTAGCATACTACTGGGACATCTCGACCCAAACAGTTGTAAGATGAAAAGTGAGGTTTTAGTAAACCTCAGGTGATCTGGGGATGCGTTTCCCGGGGGCTGCGGTGCAGACATGGCAGGCGGCTGCACGTGGGGAGTGCAAGCCATGCCCTCAGGTGGTGAAGGGGACGGAGGGGACACCAGGCGGGAGCCAGAGCGGTTCGTGGAGGCGTCTGTGACGGGTGTCTCTCAGGTGTGTGTCTGTGTCCTGCGCCCCTGCTTGTGCACTGAGCAAGTGTGACTCCTCGCCGCCCCAAACCCTGACCTGGGCGCTTGCCCTCCCGCCCCCCAAACTGATAGGTGGAAGGCGCAGCCCCAGTGTGTTGTGTTCAGAGGGGAAGTGACTGTGTCATGAGGGGGCGCCCTCAGGAACTGGCTTAGTGCCCCAGAGCGGTCCTCGACTGTGTGCTGGCCCCTCCCCAGGGGACAGCTGTGCCAGAAGGCAGCAGCCGGAGCCCCTAGGACCTGCGGTGCCTGCTGGCCTCGGCCCCCTGGGCTCCAGACTGGCTGTTTGTCCTGTGGCCCGAGCTACGCCGGGCCCCTGGGTGTCGGGAAGTTTCTGGAGCACACATGACGAGGGGAGACAGGCCCTCATGGCTGGCCCTCCTGGGCCATGTCTGCGGAGACCTCAGTGGGCCAGGCCCACCACAGCGTCTTGGGCTCAGGGCCAGGCAAGGGGGGTGCCTCCCACCCAGCTGCCCACCACACCACACACAGTGCTTGTTGCTTCCTGGGTTGTGCTCTGGGGTGGGGTGGGGACCCATGACTGTCTGAGTGTCTGTCACCTGCTTCTCCAGGGAAGGATTCCTTGCAGAGGCGGGTTCCTGAACTCTGCGGGGCCCGCGGAGCTGGAGGCTCTGCACCTGTTCTCTCTTCCTCCCAGCCTGGGACCTGCTAGATTTGTGCAGACAGACACAGCAGTCTTCTCCTATTGACTACTTCATAGATGTGTTACCTATTCTGAGGCGGAGGCTTCTAGAAGTCGAAGGCCACAAAAGTACACACGGCTCCTCTGCTCGCCATCTTGTCCTTCCCATGGCCCGTAGGCTCAGCGTGCCCCAGCTGTGGCCTGGACGAGGTGCTATCCCCAAATATCCATAAAGATATCAAAACCACATTGGTCCAGATATCAGAGTTGTATCAAATGACTTTACTGTAATGGTGGTAACAAGCCAAAGGGGGAAGGTAGGAAAGGCCAGTTGTGGAAGGCTTTGGGAGCACACCCGAGAGACGGGGAAGGAGGGGGTGTGCTGGGGGGCACTGGCCAGAGGATGGTTCCACGCCCAAGAGATGAACAGACCCGCACCCGAGACCGAAGCGCCCCGACCCATGGACATTGTTCAGATTCTTGACCGTGACACCGAAGGGGTCACACAGTGACTTGATGTGGCTGAACTGGGCACAGCGCTAAGCCTCCGTGGCTCCTGGAGGAGCCAAGAACCTGAGTGTGGTGGCCGTCGGGATGGGTGGAAAGATGGCACTGAGGTACCACAGGGCGAGGCAGCACGTTGCCAGGGCGCTGGTGCTGAGGTGTGGTTGGAAGGAAGAGAAGGTGTGTAGGTGGGTGCTGCCTTGTCTTCTTGGGTGAGAAGAGTGTGAGCGGATTGGTGTTGAGGTCACACTGCACAACCAGGTGGCAATTCATGCAGTATGTCAAAATGCAGAGTTTCAGCGTGGCCACTTACCAATGTCACATAGCACACGTGTGGTTGGTGACGTCCTTCCGTTTAATCTGTGTGGAGCCGTTCATGAGCAAGGACCGCGCGTGTCAGCCGCTCTGGGTCCCCTTCTGGGACCTGGTTCCAAGGGCAGTCTTCAAACTGTGGGTTTGTAACCGCTTCCTTAGCCTTTAGGATGAAAGTCACTGTTTTCATTTGTTTGTTAATCAGCCCCCACCCACTGTATGACCCTCAGAGATAAAATCCACTGCTCTTTGGTTGAAAAGAGACCACTGGGGGTCTGTGAAGTAAGCCGGCCCAGTGCCAGTAGAGCCGGGTGCTGGAAGCCACCGAGAGCTCGCGGCGTGCCTGTTGGCAGTGGACAGCCACGTGCACCCCACGTGGCCGTCACGGCCCGGAACAAAGAATGGGACTGGGGGCAGCAGACTCGGCTCCACGCCTCAGACCAGCTCTAGTGAGCCTGGGGCTCGTCTGCTTCCGGAACCCCAGGGAAGGTGAGGGCGCTGTGGCCGCCGGGCCCAAGTCCTGTGTGGGAGCTGCCATGTGCCCACCACCTGGTCTGCGGGTCACTCACGGGGTCAGTGCCCAGCACCCATTTCCTCATTCGAGCCCAGAGGCAGGTGGAGGCGGACGGACAGGGGACATGGGGGGTGGAGGGTCTGTGTCGCTGAGAGCAGAGTGGAAGGCGTGGCTTGTGTCACGGTCAGGCCCTGACCCCCAGTGTGACTACTTGGAGGGGGCGCTCTCAGGAGGCAAAGCTGGGGGCTTTAGATATCTGAGCCAATGTAGTTTCGATACCTTTACCAATA
The DNA here is from genome assembly GCF_003009895.1 of Hyaena hyaena. NCBI lineage: Eukaryota > Metazoa > Chordata > Mammalia > Carnivora > Hyaenidae > Hyaena > Hyaena hyaena. The sequence continues at coordinate 220,359 of NW_024081564.1, read as the reverse complement.
TTTGGGGATAGCGCCTCGGTCAGGCCACAGGTGGGGCTCCCCGGCCCACTCCCTAGCCTGCTCCTTGGCTCACCCCTTGGCTCGGGGGAGTGCCTGGGAGCTGGTGGGCGCCCTGAGGCCCCCGTCCTCTTCTGAGGCACAAACATCCGAGTGGGGGTGGCATGCCGTTTGCTTCCATCGAGTAGAAGTCCAGCACCTGCTGCACGTGGAGACGGAGCTGTTCTTAATGCGTTCTGTCCTGTGGTTTAGGAACTTGAAGGAAAATGCACCAGGAAGCGTCCTTGCTTCCTGCCAGATCCTCAGTTAACGGACCCATCTCGTCCTCGATTGCAGCTTGCCACCGCCACCCTGGACGGCAAACTGCAGCTGCTTGTAGCCGAGTGATGCGGCTGGCTGGTGCGCGGGCACGAGGGGACGCACCTCCAGGCTCTGGGCCCGTGAGCGGCGGCTCTGAGTCCCGCACGCTGCTCTCCTGCCCGCAGGACGGTCCCTCCTGGAGAAACGGAGTTGGCCTCCGGCGCTTGCGCACAGGACGCGGTCAAGTCACAACAGAGTTTTCTTCAATAAAAAGTGACCCAGGGTTTGTTTCCTACCAGACTCTGTGGGCGAGGGGGCCTCGCTGGGTGGTGGGCTCGCAGCCTCCACACTGCCTGCCCTGCTCCTGCCCGCTGAACGGGGCCCCTGCACACAGTCTGGCTCCCCGGCCCTTCCTCCCAGCTGAGCCGGGGCCCCGTGGCCTCCACACGAGCCCCCACAGAGTTGAATAGATGTTCTGGGGACAGACGACAGGGATCTGCCCTCCAAAGTCCCAGAACCAAGTCTCTCTGGGACCCACCAAGAGAGTCTGGAAGCTTCTAGAACAGTTCCAGATGGCAAATGGGCACCGGCATGCAGTGCCACCCAGCCTGGAGACACCCCGGTAAATTCTACCACCAGCCAACCCATCCCTTCGCCCCCCTCCTTCCAAGAGCTGTTGCTCACTGGCTTTGCCCCCTGAGAAACCACGGGTCCAACCCCAGGCTCCACGCCGGAATGTTCACACAGACTGACCATAAATATACCTGCTTTCTCTTGCCGTTTTGGAGGAGCAAAATTTTAGAAAATCTCATTTTTATTTTTCTGAAACTAAAATTATTTTATCCATTTATAGTAATTATAGTGTCTCCCTTTGTTAAAGTTAAATTATTTTAAAACTAGTTTAAAATAGGTAAGCAAAGCATTGATCGGCAAGTAAACCTGCAGAATCTCACTTAATTCCATCTACGACCTTTGAAATTTTTTACTTTTCATATTATTTTTAATTCTGGTAAAATACATGTAACATAAAGGCCACCATCTTAAGCAGTTTTAAGTGGGCATTAACTGTGTGCACTTGATACGCGGCCCCCACCACCATCCATGTCTCGAAACTTTTTCCCCATGAGACTGAAACTGTCCCCATTGAGCCCGGGCCCCCCTACCCCATCCCCCCCCCAGTGTCCCTTCTGTCCATGGATGTGACTGTGGAGTCCTCCTATGAATGGAGCGCTTTCATGACGGGCTGGTGTCACTGGGCATAATGTCCCCAGGATCCATCTGCATCGTGGCGGGTGCCAGGAGTTTCCTCAAGTGACAGACCACATTGTGTTCATCCGTCTGTCCGTCTGTGGCCGCTTCGGTGCCCCCCCCCCCCCGCCAGGCATCGTGAGTGATGCCTGCTGTGACTGGTGTCGTTCGAGGACCTGCCCCAGCCCTTGCCTTCCGTCCCATCGGGTGGACCCCAGAAGTGCCCCAGGGCCACAGCACCTTGCCTTCCACCTCCCCGCCGGCAGGTGCCCGAGCCCTTGCTTGTCCTCAACACCCACTTTTGTGTATGGCTTTCACAGTAAGTACTATTTTGTCTCACATACTGTTTTTGTTTTTATATGAATTTTCTCCAAATTAAGTCCTGGTTCCAGTTACATCAAATATGACTTTGAGAAAAAGAAATTTTAAATTATTGAATGTCAGTAATAAGGGCCAAATAATGTTTTAGAGAAGAAACTAATATGTTAAAAAAAAAAAAAAAACACCCAAACATTACAAAGCTTTACCGGGGAAAATGAAGGACAGAATAAGCTTGTAAAAGCCCTCGCTGAGGTGAGAGCTGCCCGAGTGGCTGGCCCGGGGGCCACCAGAGCCAGGGACGAGCCGGGGGGCAGACAGCAGCGCCCGGGGCCGCCTCTGCCCCAGCCTGGCCTGCAGTGGGCAGCGGCTGTTGGTGCCCTGGGAGCCGACTTGCCGAAGGCGTCTGACGGGGCCTGGACAGAGGTGGTGGAGGCGGGGAGTGGTGGCTGCCGGTGGAATCGGGGCCTGGGGAGGGGGAGCCGCTGGTGGAGTCAGAGGCCGGGGGAGGGGTGGACCCCGAGAGCCCAGACGTGAGGGTGCAGGCAGACTTTCCGACGGTTAAACACCTGGGCCCAGAGGCGTACACAGGTGACGAGGGCACAGGACAGAGAGGAGGCCCTGTGAGGCTCCTGAGGACGCCTGGCTGGGAGAGAGCCGGGGTGGGGGGTGGAGGTGGGGTCCGGAAGCATCTCACAGCTTGTGAAAGGAGGTTAACTTGTCCGTCTCCCTGATGCTGCCAGGCTGTTTTGAGGTAGCACCCATCATTTTACAGGAAGGAAGTCTGAGACTCTCAGTGTAGCTGCTGGGGTGGCCCCATCGGGTGGGCCGTCTGTGGTGGGTGCACAAGTGAGCGGAGGCGGGGTGGGGGGCTGGTGGGCCAGGGCGGGGGCAGGGGGGGAGGGGCGCTGACCTCTGGGGGCATCCTGACCTCCGATGGAAAAGTGTCCCTCCTGCTCCGCTTTCAGTAACTAGGCCACTGGGAAGATTCCCCTGTGGGGTTCGGATGACAAAATGATTCCTGTTATGTGGTGTGTGTCATGGGGCTTACACGCTCTTGGCACACCCATGTTTTTGTAGACAAGAAAGCAAGAATGTGATCGCGGGCTGCCAGAGCCTTGTGCGGAGGGGTGGTCTAAACACATTGTGGGATAAACAGATTCTGTTCATTTTTGACCCCCCCCCTCCGAGGCATTCTTTTTGGATTGAGACTTCGCTCTTCACTAGCTGAGCAGAACTGGCTTCGTGTCCCGGACCCTCAGGGAAGGTGCCTGGGCAGTGAAGGCGCTGTTAGTGGTTTACAAGCGATCGGCTGTCCGGTGGAGACGCTGATAAAATCTGCTCGGACCCGGAGGCCACCAGCCTGGAAGAAGGACTTCACGTGGGAATGGACGACTTGGCGTTCGGAAGGGTGTCTTTCCCTGGTGGCTGCCTGCCGTTGACCTTATTAGGTTAAACTGTATAAAATTACCAGCATGCAGCTGGTTTTGATCTGTGAAAAGGGCAACTTCATCTGGTTCAACCAAATATGTGTTTCAAAGGAGGATCAAATGCACACACCAACCCTACAGCAGTTTAGTTCGTGCCGACTTGGACTCAGGCCCTGCTTACGGATAACCTGTCAACTTGTTTCTTCTGCAGGCACCCAACTCAATTCTTGTTGTAGCTTCCCGGTGACTTCTGAGCACCTGGGGCTGCTGACCCCGGGGGCCGGGGGTTTGGGGTCCGGGTTTGGACACTCCCCGGTGAGTGACTGTCTGCTCTGCCCCCGGGGTTCGGGGCCGCAGGTGTGGCCCTCGGGCCAGGAGACCCTCTCATGCCCACTGGGAGCCTGCTGGCGTCTCCTGCACCCCTTACCTGGGGGTTTCAACAGAGGATTAGCCAGTGAGTTGATGGCGCAGGACAGGAAGGCCAGGGTCCCAGAGGAGCAAGAGCTGAGGCAAGTGAAGCGACACTAGAGAGAAGTCATGAGTTTGAGCAGGAACAAAGGTGGTTGTGTGTAACTTCGAAGTTGACAACAAGAAAATTGAGGGCGTACAGAGGAGGCGGCCCTCGCAGGGAGGCTTCCCAGAGAAGACGGGGACAGGCAGGGTGGGGCAGTGAGACAGCGGCGGCGGGCACGCCTGGCGGGTGTGGGGGCGGGCCCGTGCGGGGTGGTTCCTCCACGGGACACGAGCCTGGGAGTCGGCGCAGGGGGCCCGGTGCCCGCAGGGCCAGGCGCTCAGCAGGCAGGACACTGCTGTCCAGATCAGCGTCGGGGCGGGCTGTGGGTTCCGCAGGGACGTTTCATTCCACCGGTGCCGCTAGCATTAGTACCGTCACAGGAGGAAACCTCTCTTCTGTTCACTCGGTGGCGGAGTGTGGTGGGTGGAGTCCACGCTGACCCACGTGGAAAGCGGGAGCTGCTGGCTTTGTGACACACGCGCCACTGACAACCCTGATGCGAACATGCGCTTCTCTACCTGCAGACGCTAAGGGCCATTGCCACGTGTCATTTGAATAGCAGTGGCACCTGCTTACAGAGGGAAGCTCCAAGGCGGATCGTGGGGGTGAAGACCGTAGTGACACAGCTGGATGAGAGGAAGAGTGAATGCCAGGTTCTTTTCGCTCCGCAACACAAGATTCAGTGAGGACAGGCTGCTCACGGAGACCTCGGCCCTCGCCGGCTGAGATGCTGCCTTTGTCCCACACAGTGCTTGTCCGTGGCCTCTGCTCTTCAGCTCTTGACGTGTTACCGTGTGTTCTCGAGTGGGCCCCTCAGTGTCCTCCTGAAAACGCCTCCTTCGACCCAGACATCAGGGCACCTCCGGGTCCTGCATCCTGGTCCCACCCCCCCTGCAGCCGCTCCGTGTGTGACCCTCCTCACCGAATGCCCAGCGGCCACCTGTCCTCCATAAAGCACCGTGTTTCTGTGGCTCAGACATTTACCGGGCATCGAGAAAACACTAAGCTTTCCACCAAAACCCTGGAACTTTGCTCTCAGACCTGCTCCCCAAGCACCCTGGCATGCCGAGTCACATTCCAGCCGCAGCGGATCAGCCCGGGCGGCTCAGATGCATTACAAGTAGATGAGAAAATATGAAAATAAAACCTTCCTAAGTGAAACCATACTGGTTTTTCTTCCACTGTGAAATAAATAAAATAATGTTTTTCTTTCACAGATATGGAATGAATCCATGCAGTTTGCTGTTTTTCTTTTTAAAATTTTAAATGTTTTATTTATTTTTGAGAGAGAGAGAGAGTCACAGAGCATGAGTGGGGGAGGGGCAGAGAGAAGGAGACACAGAATCTGAAGCAGCTCCAGGCTCTGAGCTGTCAGCACAGAGCCCGACACAGAGCTGGAATCCATGAACTGCAAGATCATGACCTGAGCTGAAGTTGGATGCCCAACTGACTTCACCACCCAAGCACCCCTGCTGTGGTTGTTTTAAAGGAAGCCATACTTTAAAAAAAAATGTGAGGGATAGCTAAGTTAGGTACTTCTCTTCAAAAGACAGCATTAGGAAAGTCAGCAAGCCCCAGGACAGGAAGAACACTGATAATACAATATGTTCACTGTGTCAGGCAGAGGCTTGTGTCTAAATAATAGCAGAACCACTATAGTTGATAATAAAAAGACAAACAACCAAAAATGGGCAAGACTTATGAACAGGCACTTTGTGAAAGTAGATACATGATGGCAATTTGAAAGGAAACTCTCTCAACAGCATTCATCTCTAGGGAGGCTCAAAGTAGACCAACAGTGGCCCCTTCTGCACACCCCCACGACTGCCAGGGACTTGAAGGGACTGAGCACGTGTTGGCAGGGGTGCTCTTCCCCCGGAGCATGCAGGATCTGCCAATTAAACACCACATGGTTCAATTTGGAAATGTTGTGCCCGATTCGTGAGTCCCCTGAGACCCCCAAGGAGCCGACACCGATGCAAGTACAAAAGGGTCTTTGTTACAAGCTCAAGCAGGGGCTCACCCGCCTACCAGTGTCGTGGCAGAAGGTGAAGCCCCGAACAATAGCAAATAGGGTTTTTAAGGAGTAAGGGATGGGGATGTTACAGTACATGTAGTATCATCACATAAGCACCAATTAAAACTGTACAGCATTCATGGCAGCAGCTTTGACCATTCAGTATCTGTGAGGTGTTCGTTACATTTGGTGGGACCCAATCATGACTTTTGAGGATCCTTTGAAAATGACCGATTATGAGGTGAGTTCAAAGGGCCCACATGGGGTTCGGGCAATCAGTGAGAAATTGGCTAGTTTGTAGAATAACTGCCTACAGTTCCCAGCCCTGACTCAGACCACAGGAATGTTTTTTGATTAGTTAACCTGAGGGCGGTCCGAGGATGGCTTTAGCCTTGAGCAATCTGAGGAACTGGGGCTACGTGCAGCCCGAGGTTGCTCTTAATAGAGGCCTTAATTTCAAAATGACGTTACTTAGGCTCTTCAGAAACATGTTTGGCAGTTTCTCAAAAAGTTGTGCACATCAACCCTGTGTCTAAAATTCCATGCCAGGTTTGAGGTGGAGTTATGTAAGAATGCGTGAGAATGTTCTCAGAGGCCTTATTCTTGGTGCTCAGATCTAAACTGCCCAGTTCCCCCCATCAGGGGTGCAGACAGACTGTGGTACATGCACACAGCAGACTTCTGATAAATGCAGAGACAGGATGGGCCTCAAGCAGTAATGCAGAGTAAAGGAAGCCACATAAAACGCAGTGCATGGTCTTTGACTCGGGTTATGGGATGTTCTGGAGCAAGTGAACCCACAACAGTAAAGATAAGATAGTGGTAGCGGCCAGTCCGGACAGCGTCACAGACTGGTGTCTGGGGAGATAGGCATGGCTGTTGTCACATGTGGGTTCTCTGAGTGTGTGCGTTTACAGACTAAACACACTGTATGTAAGGGACACCTCAAGAAAACATTCTTTAAAACACACAGAAGGTTGTATGCATATTTCCAGTAATGGTTGGTGATGGCATGTGAAAGACCAACATTTTTGCTGTAGAGCTGGGGGTCTAAAGCCCCCACTACTTCGTACCGCACCTCTTCAACCATGTGTGTCCTGCACCCAGTGTTCCAGGCTCGCCCTGGGCCCATGGGAAGCCGATGGCCTAACGGTAAGCAGTGGCGGACTTTCCTCCCTGGGCCAGCTGCCCCCTGCTAGGCTCGTTCCTCAGAGCAACAGCTATAGCTATGGTTTGTCCCGACGGGGTCTTCGTAATGATTTTTTTTTAATTGAGAGAGAGAGAGAGAGAGAGAGAGAGAGAGCACGAGCTGGGGCGACGGGCAGAGAGAGAGAATCCCAAGCAGGCTCTGCACTATCAGGACAGAGCCCGACTTGGGGCTTGACCCAAAACCCTGGGATCATGACCTGAGCCCAAATCAAGACCGAGCCACCCAGACCCCCTTGTAATGATGTTGTAATTACCTGAAGGCCCACCACTCAAACTCCAGAAAGGGTCAGAGGCCAAGGCTTTAATTCCACCAGATATAAGTGGAAAATAATAGATCTTGATGAGTGAGCATTCTGGACGAGGGGTCAGAGAAGTAAATGCAATAAAACATCTATGCAAACGGGAAATTTTAAATATTGAGTGATGGGGGAGCATACAGCGGGGTTAACAGGCCTCCCCTCCCCCCCCGTCAGGGGCTGTCCTGTACCTGGTGCCTCCTCCTCTCCTCCCGTGCGGACGCCTGCGGACACTGTTTTCTTCTCCGCAGCAAGGTTGACTATGTGCACATAAAATGCTCGGCTTTGCCTTTGACTTAATTATCTTTTAAATCCTTACTATAACAGGGTAGTGACTCACTCATTATTTCTATCATTTTCTGCTATTAGATGTTCTTGTATAGCATTTCCTTTCCTTCCTTTCCATCATCTGTTTTCATAAACTGGCCACCGAGTTATTCTTCACACAATTTCATGAGTGATTATGAAAATTTAATTTTTATTAATGTAATTTTAAATGTTTATGTCTGAGGACCAAAGAGTAAATTGGTTTATTAAAGGGTACGGTAAGCTTTTAAACAATCAAAAAATCAATTGTCAACAGATTTTGATCACATGATTATAAATAATATATATTTTGTGACTTTTCAGGTTTTAATTACCAATTAAGTAAAGTAATATTTTTATAATTACTAATTTGCTTACAATATGGTTAATTTTACAAATTTTAATGCATATTCTTTTCGACCATAGATGCAAATGACTTAAAAAAACTTTTTTAAAGAGAGAGAATGTGAGCAAGGGAGGGGCAGAGAGAGAGAGAGAGAGAGAGAATCCCAAGCAGGCTGTGTGCTGTCATCATGGAGCCCAATGCAGGGCTTGAACCCAACAAGCCGTGAGACCATGACCCAAGCCGAAGTCAGATGCCCAACTGACTGAGCCACCCAGGTGCCCCCCTTTTTCTTTTTTTCTTCTTCTTGTGTGTATGAGTTGGGGGGAGGGGCAGAGAGAGAGGGAGACACAGAATGTGAAGCAGCTCCAGGCTCTGAGCTGTCAGCACAGAGCCCGACGTGGGGCTCGAACCCACGAACCGTGAGATCATGACCTGAGCTGAAGTTGGACGCTCAACCCGGTGAGCCACACTTTGGTGCCTACATTTAACAGGATTGTTATTGGAAGTGTGGCTCAGACTGGATATCTCACGAGACCCCTAATGCCGTTGCACTCCCCTCTCAGGGGTCCGTAATAGAAGGGCAGAGGGGTGGGCCTCCTCCCCCTGCCCCCATGGACGCCCCGTCCTCCTTGGCTGCAGAGCACGACACAGATGCTTTCCTGAGGGCCATCGTGCACCCTTGGGGGTCCTGGTGCAGCACTGGCCACACGGTGTCGGCCTCCAGGGCACGCAGTCCCTCCTCGGCCAGGGTCCCCAGCACCATCCCTAGCGCGATGCTCTCTCCCCAGCGGGAGCCCCCTTTGCCTCTGGTCCCGGGACCCCAGCCCCAGGCGCCCACGGGGTCAGCATCCCCACCGCTGGCCTCCAGGCTCCTCCCCCCCCGGGGGCCAGATGCAGGGGTAGCTGGGGCGCGGGTGGGGCCCCCACCATGGCCTCCCCTTCCTCCCGCCCCGCCCCTGACATCAGGCCTCTGGGGCTCATGGGCTCATGGAAGTGAAAGTGTCCGTTTGCCGTCACCTGCTACTGCTGGCTGGCTCGGGACCCCGGGGGCTGGGAGCGCCCGCGGCAGCGTGTGCAGCTGCGGGTGGGGGGTGGCCGCCAGGCCTCTGCAGGGGTGGGGGGGCGGGCACCATTCACACCTGCCGCCGTCCACCTGCTGACTCTGTGCCCCCAGCAGTGTCACAGCACGGGGCCCTCAGCGGGCCCGTCACCGCTGCGGACCTGAGGCTGAGGAGGGGCGAGCGGCCCCTCGGGCAGCTGCGCAGCCAGGGCTTGGCCTCAGACGGCAGGGCCCAGTCTCGCCGCCTGGCTGCAGGGTCTCCCGCGGGCATCTGTGGGCAGTTCTGGCAAGAGACAGGGAGCCCACGGGCTCACTTCGGTCTCTGAGCTTGTCCCCTGGGGGCCCGTGCACGCCTGCAGGACGTGCGAGTGAGACCCAAAGCCGCCTCGCTCGTGGCAGCTCCTTGGGCTGGGCCTGCCATTTGGATTTGGTGCCTTTAGTCACCCCAGTGGTCAGGGCCTGGGTGCGTGCGGGTGACGGTGGTCACGACCGCAGGTGCGCCCCGGCCCTGGGCAGGGTGCTCTGAGCCCCCGCACCTGCACCTGCGAGACGCGGCCACCACAGGCAGTGAGCCGTGTTTGCACAGATGCGGGGGGAGGGGGGACACGCACAACAGAGCAGGGAACGTCCTTGTGCTGGCGGAGGCCCCGGGGGCTCGGGGGCAGCCATGGGCCACGTTGGCCGAATGCGAGAAGACCGGAGGCCACGCAGGCTTCAAGGGATCCTATTTGCAAATGGTCTAGAAGCCCGGCCTGCCTCCGACCGCCGAAGCCTCGGAACTGCCCCTGGTTCCAGAGCTGAGCAGGCAGTGGGCTGAGGAAGGCCCTCGGGGGACAGGCCCCCAGGGCAGGACTGGCGGCAGGAAGTCTGTCAGATGGGGCACCAGGGGCCAGTCAAGGTCCTTGGCCCACGCCCACTGTGGGCAGGATGTCGTCGTTTCTCCGGGCGCGTGATGCTGCTTCTAACCTCCCCGCCGGGTGAGAGTTTCGGGGTGGGAAGCCTGTGTCTGCTCTGTACCTCTCAGATGGGGCGCACGTCCCTCGCCGTCTGGCCGGGCGGGAAGGACCGAGGGTGATGAGTGCCCGTCATCTGCTGGGAAGGCTGGAGGCCTGTCTGGGGGCCCAGGGGAAGGAGGGGAGGGCTTGCCTGCCAGGCGCTGAGCAAGAGGAAGCCCAGGACCCCCCCCCCCGGGGCTTCTCCGCCCACCCTGTCCTTAGAAGTGCCAGGCTGAGGAAGCGGAGCAAGGAGGCGTCCCACGGAATCACGGGGCCTCAGAGCCCGGCCCTCCCTCGTGGGTGCTGGCGGGGCCCGGTGAGCCGGCAGGCGCCGTGGGAGACAGGTGCGCTTGGCGTTCGGGCCCCCGGGCAGCGGGGGTGACCCCGCAGCGGAAGCAGGTGCACCTGTCTGAGGAGGCCGCCGGGAGGGAGGGGGAGGACTCCCTGGCCGGATCTCATTCCGGACACTCACCAGAACCGGGGGGTTACCCTGAGCTGGTGGGCGCCAGTGGGGGCCAGGGCCCAGGAGCCGAGCTGACTCGATGGACGCACGGTTACCCCGTCCACAGCCGCCTCCCCGGCGAGCAAGGTGCACCTGCTTGTTTCAGGTTTGCAGGTGAACCAGGGCCCAGGTGCTAAGAGACGTGATCCAAGTCAGGGTCATGTCGCGGGTGCTCCTCACGGCAAGACGCGTCTCACTTCTTCGAGCACGGAGATGCCCTGGACGGGGAAGCCCTCCAGCTGGCCCGGTTGTGCAGTCGGAGGGTCCTGGGAGAGGGGACGAGGTGAGGACCCAGTGAAGATGTGTGTCTGGGGATGAGGCCCGGGAGGGGTGTGTGTGTATGTGAGCGTGCACGGGTGTGTGAGCCTGCACGGCTGTGGGACACTGGGGTTGACTCTCCTGAGGAACGAAGGGACTCACTTCCTCTCTTTGCTGTCCCCACACTGTCCTGTGACAACTGGTTGCCACCGGAGCACGCACCTGCGTTGCAGCTGCGGGCAGCAAACGAGCTGGTGGGCTGTGCTGGGGTCCCCGTGCCTCCTCATTCCCTCTGTCCTCGGAGGAATTTCATTCCCGGCCCAAGACCTTGGCCCCGTGGTTCAGGCCCCTGCCCCTCCCGTGTGTCCGCAGGCCCCCACGCACCGCGAGCCCCCCAAAGGCGCCCCCTCCCCTGGGGTGTATCCAGCAGGACCCGGTTGGCAGGCCTGGCCCAGGGCGGGTGGCTGCTCAGCTCGGGCCCGGAGTGCGGGGACAGGGAGAGGCCACAGCCCGTCCCCACCCTCCAGGGCCGCTCACATCCTGTCTGCGCCTGCATGTCAGCCTCCAGCCTGGCCTTCCAAGCCCCGTCCAGATCCCCAACCCTCCCCGGTCCCAGGGAAACCTGTACCTGGCGGGCCGACCGTCACCTCCCCTGTCCCTACATGTGGCCCGCTGAGCTCCGGGCAGCACCCCACGCCCCCGACCCCGGCTGGAGCCCCGGCTGCTCGGAGCCCCTTCCTGCGGCAAGAGCCCTGCCTCCCGGGGTCCCCTCTGCTCGTGCAGCCTGGGACCGGCTTGGGGCTCGGAGACGGGTTTGGTGGCTCAGACTGGCGAGTGTGTCCGCGCCGTCCCAGGCGTGCACGTGGCTGCAGGCTCGTGGCGCCGGGTGGGGGCCGGGCGGCCGGCTCGCGGGGGGGGGAGGGCTCCTGGGCGCTGCGGTCACCAGCCCTCTGCTCCGTCCGGGCCTGCTCCTCCCTCGCCTTCCGCCCGCCCTGCCCTCCCGCTGCCCTTGCACCCCTGGCTCTTCCTGCCCCTCACACCCCCTTTTCTGTTCATGCTCTTCGGGTGTGTCCTGGGGCTTGGGAGGGCCCCGCTCCCTGGGGGCCTCATGGCGTCGCGGGATCAACCGCTGTCAGCTGTCAGTCGCTTGCTGTCTCGCCTGGGCCTCCGCCCTGCCGACCGCTGGAAGCACGACACGTCACACAGCTCAGCTCTTCTCGCTCTGATCGGCCGCAGGCGTCCTGCTCTCCGGGCCGGCGGGCGGCACGGGGTCCGCGGGCGGCACGGGCTCCGAGGGCGGCACGGGGCCGGCGGGCGGCACGGGGTCCGAGGGCGGCACGGGGTCCGAGGGCGGCACGGGGCCGGCGGGCGGCACGGGGTCGGCGGGCGGCACGGGGTCCGAGGGCGGCACGGGGTCCGAGGGCGGCACGGGGTCCGCGGGCGGCACGGGGTCCGAGGGCGGCACGGGGCGGGGCCCCGCGGTGCTCACCGCCCACCCCAGCTCCGTCCCCGCCCGTGACCCGCAGGAGCCTTTCCTGACTCCCCTCAGGCTCCTGGGCGAGCACACCCCGCGGCCGCGAATGCAGGGCTGTGGATGACAACACGGGCTCTGTGCTCGGCCGCCGGGGCCTCCGCTGGTGCCCGCTGGTGCCCGCTGGTGCCCACAGCCGCGCCGTGTCGGGGCAGGGCCGTCTGCACAGCTGGGGAGGACTCCTGGCCAGGGGAGCTTCCGGAAGAAGGGGCCCGCGGCGGTGTGTCTGGGGGGCGCCGCAGGCTCTCACCGCGGGGCTCCGAGCGCCCGCCCGGCGGGAACACACCGCGCAGCAGGGCAGCTGCTGTGTGCGCAGGTCCCTGGCGCTTAGGCCACCGGTCAGCTTTCCCTGAAACCTGTTAGTGTCTTCCCGGGGAGCTCCGGCCGCGCTCTGGAAGCACGCGTTCGTCACAAAGGATGATGTGTGGGGAGTATTCGGGACGTGTTCAGGTTCCGTGTCCCAAACACACCTCCGAACCTTCTCCAGCGGCTGGGCCTTGCTTCCTGGCTTGTCAGCACTGGATCCAGCCCTTCGAGCCCACTCGGAAGGCATCACGGGGGGCGAAGGCTGGAGCCGGAGGGCGGGCTCGGGCTTTCCACTCTAAGAGTTAATAAAAACTTAAAAATGGAAATTGATACGCTTTCCGAATGACTTTATATTTTTCCCCTGGGACTTTCCCGAGAGGATGACTCAGTCTCCTGTTCTGTAGCTGCAGAGATGGAAAGTGGGCTTCAGACCCGCGGTATTTCAGAAAAGGTCGAGGTTCCTTCCCTTGGGTGCTCGCGCCGGCGGGGTCCTCAGCGCCCACAGCCGACTGTAAGTGGGTGGCAGTGAGCTCTTGGCTCGGCGCGCTCGGCCCCAGTTTATCAGAAGATGTGGAGTTTTCTGGAGCCATCAGGCTGTTTGCCTGGAAAAGGGCTTTTGTGTCCCTGCCTTGGTCCAGAGGAAGGAGGCCAAGTTGGCCGGGGGCCTCCTGACCTTTTCTTGACCAGAGGGGCCGCCCCCTGGGGGAGGAGGTGGTGGGATGCAGACAGAGCGAGCGCGACACTGTGGGACTTGGCGTCCGTAGGCATCGGGACTCGGGCGGCGGGCTGGGCTGCGTGACTCTGGCGTGTCAGAACACACTAATGTGCCCCTGCGTTTGGGAGAGGAATCTAGACCCTTTCCTGTGACTCAGTTTCCAGAACGGCTGAAGGGTCTCCAAAGTGAGCGTGAGGGCACGGGGCCTTTGGAGCAGGGCGGCTGGAGGGTGTGGGATGGACGCGGCCCAGGGCCCAGCCTTCCAGAAACCAGCCCCACGCCCAGCGCTGCTGTGTATTCTGCGCGGCCTCGGGCTGTGGACTCACAGGAAACGCGTCGGCCGCCGGGCGGGTGCGGGGCAGGGACAGGCCGCACGCGACGAGCAGGAAGGAAGTACGCAGGCCGCTGACTCTGTACGCAGACTCTGAAAACAGTCGGCGCCCGAGACGGGGAGACGCCGCGGGACGCCATCCTGGGTGCGGTCGGGCTCGGCCCTGCGCGGCCCACGCCGGGGAGAGGTCACGGTCCGAGGGCAGAGAACGAGCGGGCGGCGCGCTGCGGGACGGCCGCCAGGAGGCCGCACGGTGCGGCCTGGGCGTCTACACGGGCCGCGGCCGCGGGCCGCACACGGATGCGGACGCACAGGCCCACGCGGGGAGAACGGGACGAGCCGCGAGGGGCGCCCGCCGCCGAGGACGCGACGCTCGCGAAGGCGCAGCGCGCCGGGGGGAGGAGCGAGCTCTCCGCGTGTTCGCGACACGCGGGGTCGCCGAGGCGGCTCACGGCGAGGGCGGGAGGGGCGCGCGCTGCGGGTGCCGGGCGAGCTCGCGTTCCCGCGCCCCCCGCGCTGCCATCGCCCGGGACCCTCAGGATTTCTGGAGGACGAGCCGAGGCCTGTTCTGTGCCAGGGTCACCGGTCCCCGCAGCCCCTCTGACCCACACTTGCCCCCCGGGTGCCCCCGGGGGCTCGGCTCCCAAGCTCCGACGTGCCGCTCACGCCCACGAGGCCGCCTACGGGAAGGCCGCCGTCGCTATGCACCCCTTCCGCCTGCGGGACCGTGCGCGCCCCAGGGGGCCGTCCCGTTCTTCCGTCGGGGCGGCCGGGGCGGCGGGGCCCTCGGGCGCTGGCGTGGAGCACAGTCGCGTAGGAGGCGGGGAGGGGCGCAGACGCGCGCGGGCGGCCCGGGGCCTGAGGAGCAGCGCCCTTCCCTGCGTTTCGCCAGGAGGCTCTTGGCTCCTGCGGAGACGCCCCGGCGGCCCCGCTGGGCTTTCTCCCAACACACAGCCTGTGATGCAAGCGGCTAATTTGCATACTCGCAGGAAGTCACACTTGAGCCAGAATTGTTTCATTGGGTTCATTTTGGCAGCGTCTTAAAAAAAAAACTTCACCCGAGGGGCGCCTGGGGGGCTCAGTCGCTTAAGCGACCGACTTCGGCTCAGGTCATGACCTCACGGTTCGGGGGTTCGAGCCCCGCGGCGGGCTCTGTGCTGGCAGCTCGGAGCCTGGAGCTGCTTCAGACCCTGGGACTCCATCTCTCTGCCCCTCCCCTGCTCTCGCTGTCTCTCTCTCTCTCTCTCTCAAAAAAATAAAATAAAACATTTAAAAATTAAAAAAAAAAAAACTTCACCGGAAAGGAGACGATACCTGTTCCCGTGATTCTAGAACGTGTCACTCGGGTTTAAGAGACCCTGCCGTTCGCCGCGACGCCTCATTTGGATGCACGAATGGTCCATTCAACACACCCCTCCCGCGGCTCCACTGCGCGGCCCTCTCGCTCCAACCCTGCGGCTGGCCCGGCGTCACCCCTGCCTGCTCCCTGTTGGCCCCGAGGTACAGTCCCCACGGCAGCTCCTCTGCCCTGGCCCATGTTCCCCACGTGTCCCTCCCCCCCCGGCCCGCGTGCCCCTCCTCCCCCCCCGCCCGCGTGCCCCTCCTCCCCCCCCGGCCCGCGTGCCCCTCC
Organism: Hyaena hyaena; assembly: GCF_003009895.1. NCBI lineage: Eukaryota > Metazoa > Chordata > Mammalia > Carnivora > Hyaenidae > Hyaena > Hyaena hyaena. Next base: position 205,050 of record NW_024081564.1, on the reverse strand, counting down.
TCCCCAGCCGTTGGGTTTCAAGTCATTCATCCGCTTTGTTTCCCTACATTCAGCAGATGGTCTGAGTTTGGCCTGAGGTTGCTGAGCACTGGAGACACAGAATCTGAAGCGGCTCCAGGCTCCGAGCTCGTTGTCACCACAGGGCCCGACGCGGGGCCCGAACCCACGAACCGCGAGATCATGACCTAAGCGAAAGTCGGACGCTTAACCAGGGGCGCCTGGGTGGCTCGGTCGGTTAAGCGTCCGACTTTCGCTTAGGTCATGATCTCGCGGTTCGTGGGTTCGGGCCCCGCGTCGGGCCCTGTGGTGACAACGAGCTCAGAACCTGGAGCCTGTTTCGGTCTGTGACTCCCTCTCTCTCTGACCCTCCCCTGCTCACGCTGTCTCTCTCTCTCTCTCTCTCTCTCTCTCCTAGAAATAAATAAAACATTAAAAATATAAAAAATATTAAAATCAACTTTTAGAAGTTTAGGACGCTTATTTATTTATATATTTCAGCCTCCCTGAAGCGGGGCTGTGTGAGGTGGGACCTCATTGGCTGAGTTAGGTCCGTGCTCGGTCCTCACCTGCCCTAGCACGTGGCTTGTGGTTCACTTACATTGGACATATGGACCTGGACAAGATGCCTCTTACTAAAAATTATTCTGGGATATAAACATCAGTATCACTTAAACAACATGTCATGAGATTGGATGGAATGTACATACACATTTTCAAGTTCTTTACTGTTCATTATTTACCCAACCAGGCTCCAAAGTTTCCTAGAAAATACATCCTAGTTTTGAAGCTTGTCTCCTGCAAAGTTGTTTTTAGTACAATTTTCCTTCCCACCTACGTTGATCCGTCCCCGCTCTACATCAGCCCGCCGTCGCCTGGCAAAGCAATTGCAAATACCCATGCGTCACAGCCAACCTTCCTCAACAGCATGTGCTCTTCAAAGTAAAATAATACTAATAAAAACCGAGTCGAAACCCGAGTTAATATGTCATTGTTCCTGTTATCTCTGAGCTGCTGTCACCATTGCACGCTGTCAAGTCAGGGGGTGACCTGCGGAAAAATAAAATTACACTTTAAGGTAAATGAAACGAGATAAAGCCCAGCGCGCTGAAAGAAAGGCAGCTGCTCGGGGCAGTTTCCCTAACTCTGGCAAGTTTTCGCTTGCTTGGAAAACACTCAGAAGTGATGAGAATTGCATTTCATCCTAGAGTCCCAGCAGCGCACGATCAGTCAGGACCCCGTCACCCTCGGTGTGCGCAGCTCTCCCGTGCGCTGAGCCGCGAGGGGCAGAAAGGAGAGCCCTCAGCACCCACGAGCTTCGGAGGGAGAGTTGTTTGTGCGGGAGACTGGCTTCCTCTCCTCAACTGCTTTCGGCCCCCAGTTTCTCGGCAGGAGAAAACTCTGAATTGCTTTTCTGCTTCTTTTATGAAAAAAAAAAAAACTGCCACAGTTTGGAGAAGATGATGAAATGCAGAGAAATGGGTATCGTGATAACAACGGTGAGAAGATATTTTACTCAACATATTAACAAAGCAACGCACGCACATTTCTTTTTTACATGGTCAAACTGCAAATCGTAGCCCCCTTACACTCACAACGATTTCACGGGGCACCGTGTGCGGAGAAATAAAGGCAGCTCCCACAGATAACAGTGGCGTCTTCCCTCTGGCTACTTAGTCCAAGGGAGCAAAATAGTTTCCACTTTATAAAACTTTTAAGGCCGCCAGGGGAGATGTGCTGGCCTGAGTGCAGGAGCCAAGTGAGCTGCAGCTAACCACATGGAAAACGCATAAGGAGACCAGACTTTTCCAGGCCGTAACTCATAAGAGCCAGGGCCTCGCTTCCAGACCCAGGAGTCCTAGGGGTGCCTGGTACCCTCGTGCACGGCCCAGTTCACAAAGTGGGACAACGGATGAGCATAAAGAAGGATCCCGTACACATAAAGCTCCTTTTTAAAATCACTTCATGTTATTTTACTTTTCATCGTGATAAATGAACTCTTTAATGCCCATCCTCAGTTCCGCCATCCATCCCCACCTCCCGGCTGGTGACCATCAGTTTGCTCCATAGTTAAGAGTCTGGTCCTTGGTTTACCTCTCTCTTTTTTTCTTTGCTCACTTGTTTTGTTTCTTAAATTCCACACATGAGTGAAATCATATGGTGTTTTTCTTTCATTGACTGATTTATTTCCATTAGAATAATACTCTGTAGCTCCATCCATGTTATTGCAAATGGCAAGATTTCATTCTTTCTGATGGTTAGTATTCCACAGTATGTGTATATATACCCCATCTTCTCTATCCATTCGTCAGTCGATGGACATTTGGGCTCTTTCCATCATTTGGCGATTGTAGATAGGGCTGCGATAAACAAGCCGGTGCATGTATCCTTTTGAATTAGTGCTTTTGTATTTTTTGGGTAAATACTCAGGGGTCACTAACAGCTACCCTTGTTTCTGAAATGCATGGCTTTGTTAGAGAATGTACGGGGCAAAGGCCTTCATCCATTGGTTACCACTATTTCGAACAATTTTTTTCTCCTTCTGTTCCACGATATTATTTTAACTTACTTTATCCATATCAACTGTAGTGTATAGTCTGACTAAATAAAAACTTTAAGCACACTGCCTTCTGTTTTAATCCAGTGGAATGGCTGAGAAGATTTAGCTTGTGCTTGCCACCGTACCTACGGCAAATATGGCTTCAGCATATTTGGGATTTTTCTACACGTGTCATCATATATAAATAAATGAAAACAACTCACTTCTAAAATTATGTGAATTGGGGCGCCTGGGTGGCTCAGTCGGTTAAGCGTCCGACTTCGGCTCAGGTCATGACCTCATGGTTCATGAGTTCGAGCCCTGCATAGGGCTCTGTGCTGACAGCTCAGAGCCTGGAGCCTGTTTCTGATTCTCTGTCTCCCTCTCTCTCTGGCCCTCCCCTGCTCACTCTCTCTCTCTCTCTCTCTCTCTCTCAGAAATAGAAAACATTAAAAAAATTAAAAAAAATAAAATTATGTGAGTGATTTTTTACTATTGCTTAGAGTTCTTCCTAGAATAAAAACACATACAATTTACATATGTAATTCCAATCCTGTTTATTCCTCAGAAAGCATATTTACTTCAAAAGCGCATTCAAAATAGAAGTACAAGTGTCTGACGTGAGGACTGTTCCTCAGCAAACAATCCCACATCACAACAAGTGCAAGTGAAGACAGAAATTCTCTAAATTAAACGTTCTGACAAATGGAAAATCTAGTGTCAGGACCCCGCAGTGACAGGACCCAGGGACACAGAAGGGTGGACCCCGCTCATCCCCCACCTGCTCCCGAGCTTCCCGGGTGAGATCCGACGGCGGTCCCACACTTGCAGCACAGGGGGAGGTGGAGAGGGACACAGCCCCTCCCCCAGGGCAGCGAGGGGAACTTACACACGAGGCTTGGGCGACAGTGAGAAGAGCAGACCTCTGCGCCCGCACGCCGGATCTGAAATGTTTAGGAGGAGGCTGTGACTGGGCTCTGTCGCCTTCATCGCGAGTCTGTGTCCTCGGGCAGCTTCGGTGGTGCGGGGAGCAGCACGGGACCCACATCTGCGGACAGGGAGGGGGTGATGGCTGGGGTCCAGCTCACAGGTCAGCCGGTGGCCATGGCCTCTCGACGACCCCCTCCAGCATGCCGGAGACCGGTGATGATGCCCGAGACCACCTCTCCTGGGGGCAGCTCTCCTCACGAGATGTCTCCGTGTTCGGCGGGGACGGGCTTCGTCGGCTGCGAGCAGGGCTCCTGTGTGCACTCGCGCTTCCTCCGGGGCGGTGGAAGGAGAAGGATCCTGTCGGTGGAAGACAGAAGTGCCTGCCCGGCCTTGAGGGGAAGGCTGACAATTGTTACCTTGGGCAGGTTCCCACCTGGCCCAGGGCGCACCAGCCCAACCCCCCAGGGGAAGCCACGGCCAGAGATTCGTGCCCCAGCCACTGGGTCTCGGCGGGGCCACCAGGACACACCTGGGCAGGGAGATGGGTCTGTGCCGGGCCAGTCAGTCCCTAATGTGCCCGGGGTGACTGCACATCTCGGGGTTTCCATCCCGTGTCACTGGCACAGCGGGGCCCTGTTCTGAGTGCTCAAATGTCAGTCACCTGGTATAAGCCACGCAAACCCTTCCCAGACCTGAGTCCAGCCACGATGGCCTGATGGCATTTCCAGGACACTTCTGGTCAGAGTCAGATGAGCTGCATGTGTGGCATGATCGACCGAGAACACCTGTGCCCGTGTCACTGGTGGCGTGTGCACAGATTTCCGGATCAACACCGGTGATACCTGGCGAGCTGAGAGCGCTAGCGCCAGCTTGTCCCTCCCTAATGCAGTGTGTTCGGGCCTCCCATCCCTTCCCTGTGGGGTGAGACCACATGGCGATCCTGACCGTGGCCTCCCACATGCCCGGCAGCTGGACTGGTTTCTCTGTCGGGCATCCGAGTGGGCGTTTCCATCAAGCGCCCATCCCGTGACCAGACACCATGGCGGGGGGGGGGGCGCAGTGGGGATCTAAGATCAAAATGATAGATACTTAGTAGGAACTTATATGGGAGTTACCCCTGCGGCCTGATCCTTACATGTCCACGTGGCTGCGGCTTTGGGACATGGCCGTGTGCACAGCCCATCCACGTTGGCCCCACAGGGGGAGGGCAGGGAAAGCCCACAGACAGGGGCAGGACACCCACAGCGGCAGGTGGCGGGCTGGGCCAGCGAGGGACCTGAGGCGCAGGCTTGTGCTGGTGGTAGAAGACATATGGGGTCCCCCCATCTGCCCCCCAGGTCTTACAAGTTTATATGGAGGCCTCAGCCAGGTTCAGTCACCTACTCGGTCCCCATAAGCTCAACACCACTTTTGTGTCTCAAGTCTGCATCCTTGGAGTGGCTCCTGGGAGAGGGGAGGGCAGGTGGGGGGCCCTGGGGCCCGCGTCTTCTGCGAGGCCAGGTCACAGGGGCCAGTTGATGGAAGTTCTCTGTGCAGATTCCTGGGAAAGTTGGTTTCAGTGCACAAAGTGAGCTAAAAACTATGGAGAGTGTTTCCTTCCGGGCACAGTGCAGAATTATAAAGATGAGGAGCTGCACACCTTACCTTCTCTCCTGTTATGCTTGAAAAAAGATTGTAGCCGTTAAGTCCAAGGACAGAGAGACCCAAAGAAATTACCGCATCATGCTGTGACAGATGAGTTGCAAAAAGTTACCTTTTTAATGAAGGAATGAAGAGGAGAAAACAGTAGTATTTGGAGCCTGTATAAAATCATCTAAATAAGAATGTAAAATATTTTTACAGCTACGATATTTAAGGGGGTAGAGTGTGATTTAGAAGTTCTCGAAAATGCAGAACGTGATTTCAAGAAACTCTTTACAACTACGAATAAGACGTAAGAAGACGAGTGGCGCCTGGGTGGCTTAGTTGGTTAAGCATCCGACTTTCGCTCAGGTCATGATCTCGTGGTTCGTGGGTTCGAGCCCCGCGTCGGGCTCTGTGCTGACTGCCAGCTCAGAGCCTGGAGCCTGTTTCAGTCTGTGACTCCCTCTCTCTCTGACCCTCCCCTGCTCACGCTGTCTCTCTCTCTCTCCTAAAAATAAATAAAACATTAAAAAAAATTAAAAAAAAAGACGTAAGAAGACGAGTGGTGAAGACCAGAGGCGCACTGCAGTGCAGCCAGGCAGGTGGGGCGGCCCCAGCATGATGAGCAACGCCTCAGGCCTCAGGCAGCGAGGGCTTTGCCAGAGCGGCCGTGGGGTGCAGGGGTGGGGTGCTGAGCCAGACCTGGGCGCCGTGCTGGAGAGGGGAGCGAGTGTGTGTGCGTGTGGGGCTCGGGCACGTGTGTGCATGTGTGAGTGTGGGGGCTTGGGTGTGTGTGTGGGAGGGCTCAGGCACACATGTGTGCGTGTGCTCATGCACACACGTGCATGTGTGCACATGTAGGTGTGAGCCTATGTGCACACGTGTGTGGATGTGTGCACACGGGCATGCATGAGCTCACATGTGGGCATGTGCGTGTGTGTGTGCACGCGTGCAATGCCCGTTCCTGGTTGGAGAAAGAACGTCTCTGAGATTAATGAAAGAATCCTTATAGCAAAACATATTCTAGCAAAACATTTTAAAAAGAAGGAAAATACGTTTTCAACATTCTGATGGAAAACACACTAATTAAAAACAGATCACAAAAATCTGGCTGGCCTGTGTGGCGGCGAAGACCAGAAGATCAGGGAACAGCGTGATCGGGTGTCAGGAGAGGAGCCGGCCACCGAGCTCCCGCTGGTGAGGGGCCCAGGTGGGGGGTCCGGTAGGACCCCGCAACTCTCGTCGACTCAGAAAACCTAGATATTCTTGAGCAAAAATTCCCGGAAAAGAGAATTTTCCACTGTCGGTGACATAATGTAAAGTAAAGGCATTTGAGCAGGGAAATTACCTTAAAAACCCGATTGACCAGCTCTACAGAGGCCGTCTGAACGCCTGGGGCCTAACACCCCCCCCAAGAGCCGTGCACCCATCTGTTTGCCTAAGAACACGAGTCAGAGATTTTTATTCTTGGCCACGACAGGGTAGATGCCAGTTTACGTTTCTATATTAAACTACTCTAAAACTAGACAAATATTTGAATTAAGATGGAATATTAAAATCTTCTATAAATTTGAAAAAGCTGAAAAAATAAAACAGAATAACAACACCAAAAAACACAATTAGCGTAATAAAATCACTCACAAGAATGACATTTGGCTCAGATGGTTTTGTGAGTATATTCCATTCCACTATTTGAGCACTCCTGGCATCTAGAAAATGTGAAAAACAAAAAGTAAACTACCCATTTTATGATGTGAATGTTTCCCAGTTACCAAAACATGATGGTGGTAGTCACACTGGAGACTGTGACAAGAATATGACAGGAGATGTTAATAAATAAATGCAGCCTATTTAACAGTATTAATACGAGACGCCAACGTGGCTTCATTGCAGGAAGAACAGGTGGTCAGTATTAGAAAACACATTAGCATAATTCACAGCCGGTGATGGTCTGGACAGCAGCCAAAACTTGAAACTATAATTCATTAAAATTCTAAAGGTAATCGTCCACCTTGACGGAGAACATCAGTCTGAACCCAGCAGATGACGTGGCCGCCGCCACGGAGGCCACGGAGCTCAGCCGGGCAGGACCGCCAGGTCAGGGAGGCCGACGAGGCAGCACGTGGGATGCACTCGCAGGAAACAAAAACGACAGACATGGCACCGTTTCGCTCCTCGCAAGCCTGGACGAAGTCACATAAGCATAATACACACTGGGACCTGTCGTATCCACAATAATGAGGGGAGACAGTCGGGAACAGCCTCCAAGAGCCACAAGGCCCTTCCCGAGAATAGCAACTTTCCCCGGGGAGTTTGAATAACGCGTGAAGACACTGCAAAGTATTTTGGGATTTATGTTGTTTAAAGGAAACTGTCCCTTTTGTATTTAGTTCAGGTAAGAGCCCCGATGGATTTTCAGGCGATGGTGAGAACACCGACTGTGTTTCTATGTTCTGTAATATTCAGAAGCACCTGGAGTGGAAGGGTCTGAGGCCATGTCACACATCCAGATGCTGAGGAAAAGGTGCTCAACAAAACCAGTGAGGTTCTGTACAAAATCGTGCCTGGGGGAACAGAATAATGGGTGGAGACATCCGCACAAGCACATGCAGGAAGGAATTCGGTGTAGATTTGAAGCAGTACCTCCCACCAGCGAGTGAAGAAGGGCTTAATTTTACAAGTCGTGTTTGATGAGTATCAGAAAATAGCTCAGGAGTTGTTGAAACAAAATTAGGATCCTTCCTTAGACCTTCCGTTGAGACTAAATTTCACAGGATTTAAAGTGTGAGTGTTAGAAAAATAGAACAGAAGTGGTGGAAACACGAGCTAACGTCTGCTGTTCTTGCTCGACACAGCAGGTGTGCGACGGGAGGGATTTAGGCCGGAAGACACGGAAACCTGAAGTTCTTATGTGAAGAGACGTGAGGCATCAAGACCAGGGCGCCGCCCGGAGAGAAGCCCAGGTGATGCGCCAGGGCACACGCGCTGGAAGACACGGCCGTCAGGTGTGTGCGGCGCCTGCAGGCGGCTTCGTTCCGGCGCGTGGGGCGCGGGCCGGGTGGCTCAGGCCTGCAGGAGCCGCCTGCCCAGCGGGTTGGGTCCCGGGGAGCAGGGGGCGCGGTCCTCAGCCCCCAGAAGGAGCCTTGGAGTGGCGTCGCCCACACCCACCCGTGGACACAGACACAGACGTGGCCACGGATAGAGCCAAATTTTGTTTGGGCCCCAAACCTTCGATCTCAAACACCTCTGAGCAATTCAGTTCATAAGCGTGAAACGGACCCACAGGGAAAACTCACGTTCCTTACCCGCTGCCCCGATGTCCCAGATGGGGAATTGCCTGCGAGTGCGTGGGGGCTGGCTGGCCGGTGAACTAGCACGTGTGCCAAGGACATGCGGCCGTTTTCACCACCGTCGCTGGTGCAAGAACGTCAGAGATGAGACATTTTGGATTACCCTTGGGATCAGGAAACACTGGTCCACCCGGGACAGCCCAGGCAGCGCTTCCTGCAAGGAGGGGCACACGGACCCCTCGACCCCTGGAGGCACCTGGCCTGGCCCGTCGTGTGCGGCCCCTTACTTTCCTCCCTTGGGTGTGCTGTCTGAGCAGCGGCCCTGGGCTCCGCGTGCAGCACAAACACAGGGGCTCCCTGATCCCAGGGTACAGTCACCGCCCGCCTGACAGACCGTCTGTCCCAGGTGTTTGAGGGTGTCGTGTGCTGTCAGCTCTGCTGAGCCGCCGGGTCCCCTCCCTGGATGACTCTGGGTGGGAGGCACGTGCAGGGGAAGCTTGCATGGGAGCAGCTCCTCCCCTCCTCCCTCATTCCTTCCTCTCTCCTCCCCTCTCCCCCCTCTCCTCCCTCTCTCTCTGTCTGGCGCCCCAGGCTAGGAAGGAACTACCTGTGCATCTCCCACCCCCTGTATTCGCACCTTCTCGTCCCTGGCTCACGCTTCCCACTGACATTTTATAAGCATCAGATGATTTTCTAGTGCTCTTTTGGTCTTAGTTTTTGCATTAGGTTTGAGCGCAGTAGCAGCCTTGCCGGGTGCCGTGCGAGTTTGCTGTTGCTGCTGTAGGGAATCGGCCACGGGGAGGCGTCTGTGCGGGGAGCCACGCGTGGGCCACGGGCCTTCTGGAGGCACTAGGTGTGCACACCCTCCTTCGTGCCCAGGCCGCCGCCGCTCTTCTCGCCCCCAGAGGCTGCGTCCGTGCCCGTGTCCCCTGAGGGCCCCGCACAGGGCATCTCGCTCACCTGTCTTCCCCTTTGACGGCCGCCCGTGAGAAACCCGCAGACAACCCAGGCGGGCTCACTGCCAGCGCAGGTTCCGGCTGCAGCCCTCCCTCCCTGTGGCCACATGACCTCACGTGGTCACGGGCTCTAGGACTTACACCGTGACATCCCTGGGCCCCCACGGCCACCCACCCTGTGGATGCCGGCCTCGCGCGTTCAGACCTCGTCTGACGGCCGATCTGAGAGCGAGCCTGCCCTGCCGAGGTGCCGTATGGTTTGGGGTGACATCCGCGAGGGTGGCCGGGGACTCTTCCTCCCACACGAAAGGAGCCTGTTTGCAGGTGCCCAGTGCACACCTGCGGGGACAGGAGAGCAAACCCCCCAAGGCCTTGCGCAGGAGCGCGGGGTGTGTTTACACTGCGGTCTGCAGTGTGGTCCACACAGCTGGGCCTCGGGCCTCCCCAAGGGGCCTCCTGAGGGCCATGGGGAGGGGAGCAGAGAGGCTCAGCAGCCTGGGCACAGGAGGAATTGGGGGGAAGGTTAGATTCTCAGTGGAGAATCAGTTACGCATCTGCAAATGCCTTCCCTCAGTTTCCCCACAAAGCCTGCAGCCCCAGTTATGTGTTCCTCCCCATGTCTTGTGAAGTTGGGTCTTTCTGGAAGGAGGTAACTAGGTACTAAATGCGGCCCTGACCTCCGTGATTCAACCACCAATGAATGCCTGGAGGCAGGGGGGCGGGGCACAGGGGGGCGGGGGATGGGGACAGGGGGGTGGGGGGCCTGGAGGTAGGGGGTGGGGTGCAGGGGATGGGGGACAAGGGGCGGGGGACTTGGAGGCAGGTGGGTAGGGTGCAGGAGGGCAGGGGATGGGGAGCAGGGGGTGGGGGGCCTGGGGAGATGGGATATAGGGGGTGGGGTGCAGGAGGGCAGGGGATGGGAGGCAGGGGGTTGTGGGGGAGGTGCAGGGGGCCTGGAGGCAGGAGGGCAAGAGGCAGGGAGATGGGGGGCAGGGGATGGGGAGAAGGGGTCAGGGGGGTGGGGGCGGGAGCGGGGTGGGGGGGCAGGGGGACAGGGGGTGGGGGCGGGGGCGGGGTGGTGGGGGGTAGGGGGGCAGGGGGTGGGGTACAGGGGGCAGGGGGCCCGGAGGCACCCACGCTGTCTGGTTGGCTTGTGCACCACTGTGAGGACCATGTGGGAGCCGTTGCAGGAGAGAACAGCAAAGGTCAGGAGGGGAAGCACTCCAGTGTATTCTAGAATGTTCCAGGGCTAATGGCCAGTCCTCTAAGCTGGGTGCATGAAAAAGAAGACAGGTTCGCCCCCATGTCCATGGTCCTGCTTTTTAGCTCTGGGGACTCCTGCAGACACGAGCGCCTCTATTTCTTCTTCGGAACATTCTCTCAGCCGGTGCAGCTTCTCCCCAAGTCCTGTGTTTTTCTCCCTGTGTGGCCTGACCTTCCACCGCACTCCGTCCCACGCACGCGCCCTGCGGCCCGCTGGCGGACTTGGCCCCCCGACTTTGCACACAGTGCCCTGGGGCCCTTTGGCTCACCACTGCCCGACACCCAAGAGAAGGCGTCTGTTCTCATCTCATTTCTGTCGTTTTCAGATCGCCGACCTAGGGGCACCTCCCTGCATGCTCTGGGGTCCAGGCTGCCGTGGGGACGTTGCTGCTGCAGTTTAGCCCCAAAAATGTGGCTCAAAGCCCAGCCAGAAATGGGGGCTTAGCCTGTCCCGAGGTCACATGTGTCCACCCTGCTGGGAGAAGGGTGACATCTTTTTTTGTTTTTTAAATATTTTGAGAGAGAGAGAATGCAAGCACAAGCGGTAGAGGCACAGAGAGACGGAGAACATGCATGCACACTTGCAGGAGAGGAGCTGGGAGACAGAGAGACAGAGAGAGAGAGAATCACAATCCACACTGTCAGCACAGAGCCTGACATGGGGCTTGATCTCATGATCAAGATCATGAGATCATGACCTGAGCTGAGATCAAGAGTTGGACCCTCAAAACGACTGAGCCCCCCTGGCGCCCCGAGCCGTGTGGCATCTCCTCATTCACTACAGTCTGGACCTAAAAGCGAAGATGCAAGATATGTTTCCCAAGCAGATAACACAGTTTTGGAATGGCTACTTTAAACATCTTGGATAAAGAGGCACACATACGACTATTTTTAGATGTATTGTTTCTGCCGCTTATCGCTCTGATTTTCTGAGGGAAGAAAAATATCTTTTAAAGAAGAAATATTTTTCAGAAACAAACAATTCTAAATCTCCCCATTAAGAGTGAAATGCTGTCTGTCCCTCCCTTCGTGGGGGCTGCTGAGTGGAGACGCTTGGGAACGTCCCTTTTTGAGTGCAGGATGGTCGCTGACTGATGATGCCAGGCCCTCCCCCCACCATCTCCTGCCCCCCCATCTCCCCCCATCTCCCACCACTCCCGCCCCCCCATCTCCCGCCAGGGCTGTACGTGTCTGACCTAGAAGGCCCCCCCCATCAGATCATGTGTCCTGGAGGCTGGGAACTGGAGTTGGAGCAGAAAAGTGGGCGTGGCAGCTGTGGTATGGCTCCGTCCACGTGGCTCCATCCACAAGGTACCAGGAGAACAGAGCAGTCATGTGTGTGAGGGCCCCTCCCCAGCCACCACTGTCACCAACTGCCCTACAGCCTTGTGATAAATGACACCATTTCTTTTATACCAGGACAAGCGGGTTACTGTTTCCTACAACCAAATGGCCCGACTGGTGCAGTTGCACCTTGTGGTAAATACTGGATGCTAGACCCTCGCAGATGGGTCCGTGTGGACTGGACTTCACGTCCCAGCTGCAGGGGGGTCGGCTGACTGAGAAGGTCCCCTTACCTCACATACAGGCACCACGAGAGCTCACACTTCGATCCCGCATTTGGGGACGAGGTAGGTGGCCGTCACGGTGCTTCTCTTTTCCAGAAATCAGGAAATGTGAGGCTGGGCCCCTCTCTTTCATTCCAAAGATCTTGGGTGTGAAGGAGCCTGGCGTGGGGACCCGCAGTGCCACATTTCCCTATCGGTGACCTCAACCCGGGGCCTCTGCGTTTGCGGTTAACGTTTGCAAAGCACTGTCCTGGCTGGAATTGTCACGTGGAGATCCTGGAGCCACGAGAGGCTTGGGATTATATACACTGGCCTCTGCATTTTAGACGAGGAAGCCAAGGCGCTGGAAGGCTGAGTTAATCCCCTAAGTTACAGAACTAATTAAAAGCAGATTCTGGGACTAAAACTCAATTTTCCCCAACTTTCCGTCCAAACATTCTTCATGGTCTTAACTATTTTAAATGACTTTTTAATCACTCATCTTCGCCTTCACCAAAGTGCCTCTTTCAACTCGTCCGGATCATTACCTTGAGCGTACGGGTAACCGGCTCACCGTGCGTCTCCGCGGCGGCGGCGAAGCGAAGGCCCTGTCTGGGCAGAAGTCCACAGTTTTCACTAGCTTCCTGCCAGCTTAGCCACAGACACTTCTTCCTCTCGGACTGTGAGAAATAAGTTTCCCGTCCCCTTGTCCTGTGTTTTCTTCTCTCTGACCTCAGGAAAAACACGAAGGATAGTATATCTAATCATGACTGGAAGCAAAAATGTGTCTACACATGTAGCAAATGAATTCTCAGGTCTGTCTCGTCAGAAGAAACTGTCGTAACATTCACTTTTTACGTGTGTGTGTGCGCGCGCTCGCGGATCCTCATCTTCAGTTTGTCCAGCAAAGCTGCTGCTTCAACACTGAGAAAGTACTGAATTTGCTCAAATATGCTATGCGGTTTCAAAATGCCTTCGCGGTTGAAGATACTAGGAAAATTTCCACAACCTTTTGAGCCAAATTACGGGCTAATGTGAGAACAACTAATCAGTAGTCCACTTACGTGGAGCTCTCAAAGCACAGAGATTTGCACACTTGAAAAAGCCGACTAGCAATCAGAAACCCAGGACAGCACACAGCCTGCCGTGTGCACCTTTCCCAGTCCTCCGTCCTCCACACAGAGCTGTCAGCAAGAGTGTGTGTGTGCATGTCTGCGGGTGTGTGCATGCGTGTGAGCATCCGTGAGCATGTGCGTGTGTGCGTGTGCACGGTGTGGCTTTGGGAGCGTGCACATGTGCACGTGTGTGAGGAAGCACACGTCTGGGTTAGCACGTGCATGCATGTGAGTGTGTGTGTTCTTGAGGGTGCTGGTGTAAGAATGTCCTACGGGAAGTGAAGGGAGAGCGGATCCTAACTAACCTAACGAGACTGGAGAGCCTACTGTGCGCTCTAGTGTAAGGGAGGGTGAACGTGTGGTCAGGAAAGTCAAGCTTTGTCTGGATAATGTGAGAATATTATCTCTACCTGCCCCAGAGTCAGCTCCGGGTGTGTTAAGAGTTGTGTGTAAAACTCTAAATTGGAAAGGAGTCTCACAGTTTATGGAGCTGAGGAATGGCTGAAAACATGTCATCTCGTCTCTCCTTCCCTTGTGAAAATGCACCAAACACCAGAAAAGGGAATCTTATTAAAATAAATAAATCCTGAAGGCTCTGACATCCAGGGGAGATAAAATGGCAATGCAATTTGGGGAGATGGAGAGAAGTCGGACTAAGGGTGAGGATCTGGCAGACGTGATGGAATCCCGAGGCAGCAACGGGCAGGGCTGGGGCCGCCGGAGACGTGTGTGTGTCGGGCCCTCCCAGGTCTCCGGGCACAATGCCACCCGCCACCCCGGAGCTGGGGACCTAGGGAGCTAGTGTCACGCGTGAGGTCCCTTCCTGGCTCCTGCCTGGGGGCACAGCCCCGACCTTGCCTTGCAGGTGCCCTCATGGTTAGGGCACCAGGTTCTAGAGAATGCAGGGCTCCTGGCCCAGCCCCTCCCCATCCGGGCCTGTAGATACAAGCAGGTAGAGCCCTTTGTGCCCACCAGTCCCTGGAGACAGATACCAGGTGCTTCCTGCCAGCGGCCAAGCAGACAACCCACGGTCAAGTCCCACATCGAACAAGGCCACCCCCCACTCCCGAGCTTCCCAGCAGCTTCTCTTTCCCCTGGTCATAATCGTGACCAGACAACCAGGATGGAATGGTACCTAAGAGGGCCTCAGGCATGAAAACAAAATTCAAAAGTACAAGTAGAAAAACACAACTTGGAAAGGGCAGAAATTATGCTCATAGAAGAAAAGCCAGCCTGCCATTAGCGTCCTTACAGTGAGACACAGCATCCAGGAACCAAGAACAGTGCAACACAGGAAAAGGAACATTTAGAAAAAAGAATTTGGGGGGAAAATGTGACTTTTACTGCTAGCAGAAATTAAAAACTCACCTGAAGGTTTGAAAGATTTAAAAAAAAAAAAATCACCGAAAGATGGAACATGGGAGAGAAAATCACAGAATATTACCAGATCAGCCCAGAAGTTTCAACACCCAAATTAGACACGTTACAGAAGAGGGAAAAGAACATGGAAAAATGAACAACAAATAACCGCAGAAAGTCCCCCCCGGCCAGCGAGACCCGCGCGGCGGGACGCACGCAGGGCCCGGCGAGCAGGGCGAAGCGGGCACCGCGCATCTGAAGCCCCGGGCTTCGCAGAAGACGCGCCTGGCAGCGGGAAGGCGAATCTGAACGGGGTCCCTTCCTAACACGGGGCCCAACCCTCCCGGGGAAGTCACCCGCCGGGGCCACACGCGCGCACTGCGCCCCGCACGCGGCTGCCGGGGGGCGTCCCAGGAAGACGACGGGCCACCAGAGGCCAGGGTGCCGGGGAGGCGAGGCGGGCACCGGGCCAGCCCCGGCGGAGGCTCCCCGCCCGCCCACACGCCGGACCCCCAGCTCCGGGAAGGCCGGCCCGCTCTGCCCAGCTTCCGGGGGGCGGCCCGGCCCGCTCGGAAACAGCCCGCGAAGGGGCCCTGCCCGATGCGGTGCTCGTGGGGGGCCTGTGCGTCTCCGGAGGGCCGACGCCGTCTCAGCCTGGAGACGCCGGCCTTCCCCGGGGGCCTCCGGCGCGGGGAGCCCGGCCCGCCTGCTCGCTTTTCCACGGACACACCGGACACGCTCACGGGCGAGTGCAGGTACGCCCGAGGGTGTTCACACATTTATCCGTGTACGCGGACCCCGACGGATGGACTCATAACCGGTACATTTAGCAGGAAGGCGGTTTAGACACATGTCCAGACAGTGGCTACCTCCGGGGACAAGGGTGAAGGGTTGATGGCAGAAGGACTTTTGTCTATGAATTTGTATATTTAAATGTATAATTAATTACAAATAGTACTTGAAAATCTTCCTTAAAAAATCAGCAGTTTACCAAAAAGTTCCAATAACAGATTCCTCCCCCCAAATGTGGCTTTTTTTCCCCATTTCAGTTCAAAAGCATAGGCAGATAGGTGGATGCTACATGTATCTCTCTATATGTACGTCTGAGCATTGCTATTTTTGTTCCAAAATAAAAGGTGAGTAGGAAGTAAGTCACTGATTTGTGCGTTGTAAACTGCCCTCCAGACTGAACACAAGAATTCGGTTCTTAGCGGGGCGCCTGGGTGGCTCAGTCGGTTGAGCGTCCGACTTTCGCTTAGGTCATGATCTCGCGGTTCGTGGGTTCGGGCCCCGCGTCGGGCTCTGTGCTGACAGCCAGCTCAGAGCGTGGAGCCTGTTTCGGTCTGTGACTCCCTCTCTCTCTGGCCCTCCCTGCTCACGCTGTCTCTCTCTCTCTCTCCTAGAAATAAATAAAACATTAAAAATATTAAAAAAAAAAAAAAAAGTCAAAAACTAACAAGACAATCCTGTCAACGGAGAACTGTGAAGAGGCCGCCACACACACTCAGGGTCTTCACAGGCTGGTGGCCCTTGGCGCTGGTGGCACTGNGGTCTGTGACTCCCTCTCTCTCTGACCCTCCCCTGCTCACGCTGTCTCTCTCTCTCTCTCCTAGAAATAAATAAAAATAAAAAAAAATAAAAAAAAAGAATTCGGTTCTTAGGACAGCCGCCCGAGCGAGTGCAGCGACGCCCGCTCCCAGGTGTTCTGTGCTGCCGTTGAAATCCCCAGTATGGTTAGAAGTTAATATAGTGCTGGTGTTTTAATAGTTATGCCCACATGTAGCCTTCGTCACTTTCGGATCATTAAATATATAATAAAGCCTATAGAGAACAATAGAAATCAGAACTGGCTTTGGCATGTGCTCTCTCTGGAGTTAATTAGGAGAAATGGGAGAGAAAAGGCCTCTGCCTGACGCAGCTGTGTCTTGGAGCCTCCGATCCTGGTGACGCCCGGGCGGCAGCGGCCATGCTCAGCCTGGTCCTGCTGCGGGGGCCCGACGCCTCTGGACTCGGCAAACGCTTCTGATTAAACACGAAGCCTTGGCAAACGCGGTGTCAGCAACGCTGCCAGGCGCTTCTCCGCGGACTTTTCCGAGGTGGTAATCCGGAGGAAAATCCCATCCGTGTGTTTGAACAACGTAAATTTGTGGCACTGGATGACGATTTTAAAAGTTGTTAGTGTGTCAGAGGCTGAATTCCCTGAAACGAGAAGTCACGCTGCGTGATCTGGCATCTGCCCAGTGAGCGTGCGCCCCACATCCCGGTTCCGCTGGCCTGGGAGGGGAGCTCTGGCTTCCGGGGGCGCCCCTGCTCGCCTGGCCTGGCCAGTGGCTGGGTGTGCGGGATTTCAGCTGCGGTGACCCCAAGGCCGCCCCCACCCTGTCCCCCTCTGACTCCCCTGTCCCTACCTCTCCCGCAGCCCCACATCCCGTGGGCCCCACAGCTCGCAGGCACCCCTGCTCATTGAAACTCAGGTCAGATGGAGGTCCCCGAGCGAAGGGGCTTCCATCCCACCCCTTCCTCTCTTCTCAGCTGGGGCTTGTGGGCCCCCACTGTCGCTGGAGTCCCTCGGGGCCGGGGTGGGAGGCAAGGGGCAGTCCCTGCAGACCTGCCTGGGACGTCCCGCCTCGTGGCTGGTGGAGCAGGCCTGCGTGGCCTCACGTGGCAGGGCCAGCCTCTACCCCCCCACCCCCGGCCCACACGGGCCCCCTGCTCTCCTGCAGCCTCCATCCACTGGCAGTGTCGGTCCTGCACCAAGGTGGCCTCTCCTGGCAGCCGTCCCGGGCGTGAGCTGCTGTGCCTCACCGCTGGCCGGGTGACCTTGACTGAGAACCTGGGCGCTCATGGGTTCCCCCAGCACAAGCAGAGCTCACAGTGCTGCCCCCGTCCCTGCCCCTGCTGCGATCCTGTGTCCCTGCTTGCATGGGCTCGGAGGGACGTCCCGGCGGACACACGTCGTGGCTGGGCGTGGAGCCTGTGTCCCCTGGGTGGGGGCACGTGGCTTCAGCGGTCACAGCCGCCAGGTTTGCAGGCCGCTGGTCTGGCTCCCACGACCAGAGGTGCTTCAGCCCGACGCGGGGTGGGCGCCATGTTTCCTGTGGCCTGAAGTCACCAGACTCCCCCCGACATCTGGTGGTGACACAGGGTCCCGGCTGAGGTTGGGCGCTCCACCCGCCCAAGGGAGACCAAGTCCGCTTAGCAGGGAATGCGCGTGGGCAGCAGGCTTTCCTCACAAATGGAGCAGTTTCTCCCCTCTTTGTGGATGAATGCGCAGTGGCCCCTGGTGTTCTGTGGTATAAGTGAGATTTAACTACCGTTCAGTTGCCCCCCCCAGAAGGTCTGATGCACATATTTATGAACTTCAGGACCCCCAACAGGCAGCACTACCCATTACCGCATCCCTCTGCTCCGAGGCCCCTGGGGTGCAAGGCTGCCTCCCACTCGCGGGGCTCCCCCGGGTTCTCGCTGGGGCACCCCTCCCTCCCCCGACAAGGGCCGTCTGCACCAGCTCAGAGCGGCCAGCACAGGGCTGCGCCTGCAGTGTTGCTGCAGGGGTGGGGGGGTGCTCCAGGCCACAGGACCGCCCACCACCTCCCCGTCCCCCCCCCCCCAACCTCAGGGCTTTGTTCTGAGCCGCCTGTGGAGGAGCGACAGGTAGACACACTCAAACGCATCCAGGTACGACAGGGAAATTTGTAAATAGCAAACCTTACACGGGATCCTTCTGATTCGGGGGCTGGGCTTCAAGGGACCTGACTGTGTGGAAGAGTGTTGGTAAACCACGTCAGCGACCGCGCGAGCCGGGCGCCAGCGCAGGTCTCCTCGGGCCCAGCGCCGCGCCTCACAACAGCGAGGGCCGGCCACGTCCAGCAACCACGGCGCGTGGACACACCAGGGCCTTTGTCCCAAGCGTGGCACTGGGTGTGGAGGACGCTCGGTCGGGTCCCCTCACGGACGCCCTGGGCTCTGCAGGGACCGAGGGGCGCAGCCGAGGGCTCAGGCCCCGTGTGAGGAGGAGCCCCACGCCCCGCATGCACCAGGCAGGCGCCCTGAGGTCCCTCCTCGGGAAATGACTGCTTCTCACCGCAGGGTCCCGAGGCCCCGTTCCCTGCAGCGCCCGACGTCCTCGCTTGGGCAGCACAAAGCCCTGCTCGGTGCCAGGTTCAAGGTCGTCTGCTGTGGCCTGTTGCACGATGAAGTCTCCCTGCGCCGGCCCCACGGGCAACCTGTAAGGATGGTTTGATACCTTTGCCAAAAGCCGTCTTCTGTTTTGAGGAACATCCAGTCAGCTCTGCGGGTGGTCCTGGGGCCTCGTGTCAGGGTGAGCAAGAGGCCAGGGCTGGGGTGCGCGTGGGTTATCTGGGAAGGGGGTGGAGGGCGTGGCTGAGGGGGTGGGTGGCTGAGTAGCTGGTGAAGGGGAGAGAAACCTGGAGGGTGAGAGAACGAGAGGAGGCGGCAGTGAGGAGGGTCCGGCTGCCCCATTTTTATTGGCATATGGGGGGGTCTTTGAGGGAGGGGGGAAGAGCAGGCATTTTTGATAGAAAGGGAGAATGTTTTGGAAGCAGAGGCACACAGGACTCAGTCAGGCCTGTGACATGTGGGTCACTGTGGAGAACCAGGGCCTCGGGGCCAAGGGTCACATGACCTACCCTCAGAGTTGGAGAGAAGACTCCGGAATGTTCTACGTCCGTGATCTCAGATCAGCGCTACCAGAGCAGATGCTTTTGAAACAAGGTGGCAGCATGGACGGAACTGTCGGCCGAAGCCAGATTCCTTCGGTGGGAAGAATGACAAGGAAGCTCTAGCCCTAAGACATGGTGATGTCCCTGAGACGTGAGGTCTGTAAGACACAGAAGGAAACATCTTTTTATTTATTTATTTATTTATTTATTTATTTATTTAAATGTTTTATTTATTTCTGAGAGAGATAATGTTTTATTTATTTCTGAGAGAGAGAGAGACAATGTGAGCAGGGGAGGGGCAGAGAGAGAGGGAGACACAGAATCTGAAACAGGCTCAAGGCTCTGAGCTGATAGTTAGCACAGAGCCCGATGTGGGGCCAGAACCCATGAACCATGAAATCATGACCTGAGCCGAAGTCGGATGCTTAATTGAGCCACCCAGGTGCCCCAGAAACATCTTCTAATTATGTCTTTGAGGTAATTTTACTGCGATGAGAAATATCTACATGGAATTTGAAAAGGTGGAGATGAACTGATTATATTTTTAATATTTGAAACAATGTATTAACATTACTGTGATACTTCTTTTCCTAAAACAATTTTCTGATAAATACCATTAGTGAAAAATAAGAAAATGAAAACAAGCAATTTTGATTTGAAGTGCCTTTATAATTCCCCTAAAGATGACAGTAAAACACCCTAAGATGTCTTCATACATTTATCTCTAGTTTCTGAGTACAGAGCCCCTGACAGTGGGGACAGTCTGATTATGATTTAATAGACAGGACAGCCCCGGCTCGATCTGCAATGTGTGCTATGATCAGTGCAGGGGCTTTGTAGTAAAGTTAACCATCTGCTCAGATTTTCCTCACCAGAGGTCCAGACCATTCCTTTTACAACAGAGCAATCATGGCAGACGTGCTTTCGGGAGCTTGGAGAAAAGAGGAGAATCAAGTTTGGAGCCCAGTTTGGTATAAATTCTGGAGCTGGGTGATGGTGATGACAAGTCAAAGCTGGAATGTCACAGATGTCCATGGTCACGCTCTCTTGGTGGGACGCGGGGTTGTTTACGCCAGGCGGGACAGGTCACTTGAACTCGTGTCCTTTGATGGGATCTTTTTTCATGAGATCCAAGTAAATCACTTCTTTAAAAATGGTGTTCTGGGGGCGCCTGGGTGGCTCAGTCGGTTAAGCGTCTGACTTCGGCTCAGGTCATGATCTCATGGCTCGTGGGTTCGGACCCCGTGTCGGGCTCTGTGTTGACAGCTCAGAGCCTGGAGCCTGTTTCCGATTTCTGTGTCTCCCTCTCTCTCTGACCCTCCCCTCCTCACAGTCTCTCTCTCAGAAATAAATAAAACAAAAAAAAATTTAAAAACAGTGTTCTGAGCAGGGAGACAATGTGTCTCCACAGGAATTTTATGACTTGCTGTTCTTCCTCAGAAGAGAGGTTGTACCTTTAATCCATCCGGCCTCACCCCCTCACGCTCTCTGCCTTCTTAAATGCTCTGCTGCTCACCCTGACTCGATGTTATCTTTTAGACCAATACTCCCCCCTCTCATTGGCCCATGGGAAGAGTGAGAAACAATAATCGGGAAAGAATCTGTCCTAATCTGTCTCCTGCGGCTTCTGACTCAGCTCACATTCACCCAGCATCTTCTAGAAAGTCAGCTTACATCTCCTTGACCTTCAGGGATTTCCTAGGAGCACAGAAAACACCAAAATAACACAAAAAAGAGAGAAACTGGGCCTCCTCAAACTTACAAACCATCTGTCAAAGGAGAAAGTTAAGGACATAAAGAGACAGGACAGGCCCACCTGCGTCCCCAGTAAAGACCCTCCACAAATCAGCCAGAAGACCCATCATCCTGCCTGGAGGCCGAGCCCACAGGATCCCTGCACAGCAGGGTGCCCGCAAGCTGCTGGCTGTGTGAGGGGCTGGTGGGGAGTGTCACCTGCCGGGGGGGGGTAACGTGTGTCCCCAGGGAGGGAGCCACGGCCTGTTTACCAAGTCCAAGCGCCCAACCCCTGTACACGGAGCTGTAGCTGAGAGATGAGTGAGCAAGTCCATCGGAAGATGTGCCCGAGAGCGTCCACGGCCCCGCCATCCATGATGGGCCCACGCCGCCAACGACCCAGACACCCTTCACCAGGTGGTGGCACCTCACGCGGGACAAGTGCAGAGTGAGCCCCCAGCACCCACCACAGCGGGGGGAGTCTGGCCGGCAGCACATTGCGTAAAAGAAGCAGACACTGCGCTCACAGCGTGTGGGCCCATTTCTATGACACCACAGCAGGAAGACAGAGGCCCGAACAGGGGTTAATTCCAGAAAGGCGAACGCCTGGGAAGGGCAAAGCGAGAGCACACAGCCTGTGTACAAAGCGTTCCAACATAAACTATGCACAGTGGACACTCAGAATGGTTAGTAGGTGAACAAATGAATGGTTGGCGATGTGCCTACATGCGCCTGGCAGGGGCGTCCTAAGAGTTTACATCGTTACTTCGTGTAACCTCACAGAGAAACCTGGGGTCAGTCATTAAACCTCTTTGGGCCTCAGTTTCCTCACCCGTTACGGGTGATGATGGTGTCCATCACAGTGCGATCTGTATCCTGTTCACGAGTTTTACTTCGTATTTTTCCTCCATTTTCCTATTGGAGCGTTTGCTTTTCCTTTTTATTAGTGAGAGGTCCTCACGCACGAGGGCGTTAGTCCTCTGACACGCAGTGTGGCTCTGCGTGTGCGTGCTCTGCCTGTGAGCTGGGACGCGCTCTGCTGCCGTCCCGACGCGGAGCGGCCAAGTCCACTGGGCTTCATCCCAGGGGTCCTTCTCTGACTGCCCCCCACCCCCGCCATGGCTCCGGCCCTCCTTCTCCACCTCCTGCCCGGTCCTGCGCCACAGCACCCGCGCCCAGCTCCCCGCTGCCGTTCTGTCACTTCTCAGTCTCCGCTAGAGACCCTGCTCCTTAAAACGCCCCAACGTCCCTGGGTGCTTCAAACTGACCATCCTTTCTAAGTTCATCCAAGTCCCCAAGCAGGACACCCTGCGGTGCATCGAGGAAGGTACACGCTAGCCCCGGAAGTGGTGGCCGTGCCCTCAGAGGCCACGGGGGAAAGAGCAGGTGGGGAGGTCGAAGCTCCGGGTGACACAGGCGTGACATCCCTGAAGTCATGATGGAGGGCCTTCAAGTCACAGCCGTGCCTGTGCCAGCGCTTGGGGGGGCCCTCAGTCTGGGGAGGACACACCACTGATGGGGGGCTGACCTTGTCCTCTCCTCGACGCAGCTCCCCATGGGGGCAGGGTTCTCCTCCTGGACAGTCCGCCCCAACACACACGCCTGTGTCTGCAGACCGAGGTCGTGAGTGCCGAGTCCAGGAGAGCTTCGCCAATACCGGCTGCTTCTCCCGGGGTCTGTTCCCGCACCTGCTCTCCCCCCCCCCGTCCGCCCCCCGCACCTGCTCCCCAGGCATCTGTCCCCCGCACCTGCTCTCCCCCCCCCCGTCCGCCCCCCCCACCTGCTCTCCCCC